>NW_022170403.1:22937765-23091097 GCF_008802855.1 Photinus pyralis
TTAATAGTTATTTACATATGAGTATGGTAAATCAAGGTTTACGTTAACGAGTGAGATGTTTACTGCCGAAGCGTAGCTGAGGCAGGAATTTCGAAACGAGTAACGTTAACTGATTTAACATACAAATGATGTAAAACATTTTATTTCATACTGCTCTTTTTTCTATTAAAATGCCATACAATTTTTGATTAGAACGTGTACGCGTTCAATTGAAAGCAAAAGTCGATCACTTGATTTGTTTGATCTGACAGTAGTTTGACACATTAATACATAGGTTTAGATGGATGTCAATTGATGTTGCTAGGCAAAATTTCCAGTCTGGTAAAAATTTTCAGTCTGGTAAAATACGATTTACCAGACTCAAATCAGTCTGGGAAAGCGGCGATTACTAGATAGTATGAAATAAAATATATTATTATATTATTATTGTAATTGTTTTCAATCTTGATTTTTTTTGTAGGTATTTTAAACATTCAAAACACAAACGGGTGAAATGTATTCATTCCACTCCGGCGTTTTTTTAAATTACTCCGACGAACCATCTGTAAAGGGAATTATATGGGATTTAAAATGATGTGTCGATAGGGTTGCATATTGAAACTGTACACTAGGGTGGCTAAGAGGGTGAAGGCTCATGCCAAAGCTAAGATAAACCTGCCATTAAACTTCTCCCCTAGACATATAAATCGACGTGTTTTACGATATTTATTTTATTCAACAATTTACGAATTATATGAGGTGAGGAATACGTCGTTAAAAGTTAATATTTCTGAAAGTCTTTATTTTTTACGTATTAATTGTTTTATTTATTTTCGATAGTTGGTCCACTCCGTGACGTTGATTTGGTCTTTATTTAACGTAATTATTCATACAAATATATCTAGCGGATGTTGTCCTTTTCAGAGATCATGATTGTTATACTACAACTAAAGGTCTTTATATCTTTAAATTTAGGAAACCGGCGTCCGTTGGTCAATTTTTATTTATTGAAATCGTATTTTCAGTGAGATAATGAGATTATAGTCTTGAACGAACACTAAAGGTTGATATCAAGTGTACTTACCTTGTTTAGAATAAGAAACTACCGAGTTCCGAAGGATTACGAATAGAAAATGTTTCCGCTACGGAAGCATTTCATCCTTTGATTAAAGTTAATCGATCAGCATAATTAACCATCTGAGACCAATTTAACATCAAAAGGACGTCGCTAGGCTCTCCAATAATAAAATATGTCGCATATATACCTATGATTCAAATGAAACGCGTTTCCACTCACTTAAATTAACGATCGGTAAATATGTACGTTAGGTATATTTTTGAACTTTCTACCAATCCTACTCATTTTTTTAATTAATATATTTAATTAGTGTCTTATTCACTTCATCATGACTAAAATTCAACAATTTCAATCATTATATTTAACCAGTTTCCAATGTTCTTGATAACTAGGGACCTCGCTAGGGACCGTATTCGACAACTCCTAAGTAATTGACATCGCTTCTAATGGAAACTCAGTTTTAAAAAAGTATTTGGATCAAAGCTACGATAAAAACAAAAAAAAAAAACATTACACATAAGCACCATTTAAATGTGTCCATTCATTGTTGTTGATGTGCAGACCAACATGCACTTGAAACTGCTCAGGCCTGCAACGGTTTATAATGGACCATGGACCAAAATAAGTTTATATTAAATTGGATTTTAGAAAACCATAGACTTTTCAGACAATGAGGACCGTATTTCTATGAGCTAGTTATTATTGGCTCTCGCCGGTTTACTACTTCCATGGTAGTTTACTGTAGTTGGTGGTGTATTATAATTATTATTATTGTTGCTGACATTATTTCATTAGAAATCGACACTATAACATATTCACACGTATCACAATTGAAGTCTAAAAGAAGTAAATAAATATGTCCATATATTCCTCTCTCCTCTTCTTATATGAAAATACCATGTTATCCAAACATGTAGGTAATGTAATAAACAAATAATTTGGAAAGACGAAAAATATTCAACTTGAAGGACATAATAGGAAGGACATAACCTTTATTGAAAAGAACCCCTTTCCTTACTAAAATCCTGTCCATATTTAGAATAGAATATTATTATGGATAATAATACCTACACGAGGCGCCCAATACCTTTTAATACTACTCCAGTTGTTAACTTATTGAATCCCCGATCAGGCACCCGGCTGCGTGCAATATTTATCGTAAATATGCACCACAGCGAAGCGTAACACCAGGATGGAATTTAATTTAGTAAAGTTATCTATCGGCGAAGAAAGAATAACTAGCGTGGATATGAACTTTGATCCGTATCTGCCAATTTTAATTTATTAGAACCTGCGTGAACGTGTTATTAAAAGCCTTGCTATCAACAAAATTAAAGTTGTAGGACTTAATGGGCGTCATAGGGTATTCATATTGGTTTATTTACATGGAGTGATCGTGCTTTTAGTGATTGTAATATTTATTCTGATCCACCAATTCTAAATAGAGGACGGTAAAGGTGTTACAAGTGACAGTGGATAAAAATATAATCTTTTATTGCAATGGCAAACGGTCACAAAACCACCCACACACACCTGTCCCAGCTAGCTCAATTAAACTCAGGTGCTAAATTTTTATACGAAATAATTATAATTTTTCTAGGGCACGTCCAGCCTCCGCGACGACGAAAATCTCGATATTAACGTAAATTTTATTAATTTGAGAAACTGGGCAGCCTTGATCACTCCCACAATTCCAAAGAATTATTTAACAAAATCATAATCCTTGGTACGAATAGAAAAATGTATGCTGAGAACGCTCATATTCTGGATCGCACTTTGGATTCAATTAATCACAAAGCTGATCATTTACAAATAAATTATTCGACATAAACCGATCTATAAAGCTGTAAGAAAGAAAGGCACTCAGGGTCTACTAACAATGTGCCCACGCACATGCGATGGATTCAAACAAATGAGTTAAATAAAGTTTTTTTCCAATACCGACACGTTTTTATTGAATTTAATCCCTAATTTTTGTGTATTACCATGTCATTTTAATCCCCAGGGATTAAAAAAAATGTAATTCCTCATTTTTGTTTTCTTGTAAAACATTCATAAATTATTCATTTTCTTTATTTTTAGAACAGGTAATATTAAAAGCACAATTTATGAAGGTCCTTAAAGTACAGGGTGTAAATCGAAAAGTGGAACATAGGCGTTTAACATGGGAAATTACTTTTTCTTTGCGCAAACGTTTCCTAACCAGTTTACGCAAAAATACGTCAAATAAAAGTTATAGAGATATAAATTCTGCATCTAAATCATGTGAAATTATGGACGCTTGACGATCTCGCGGATCGTTCGGTATGCAGTTGCATCGGTTTTTATCGGAATTTGTAATTTTAGTGTCTATTTGTAACTTTGTTTTTAATTACTAACCCGATTTGTTGTTGAAATTATATCATTCGTGTAATTTTGTTTATTTAACTTATAAGATGTAAAAATTGCATTATTTAGAATTTATAAATATTTGGTCGAGTGCATTTACCTAAGTGTTATCTGGTCCATTTGCGATAAGGCCCCAATTTAATTAATGCACGTGTGTCTTATCGCGCTTAGAGGAGATAACGAAGATGCAACTGTATGTTTATTTTGAGCATTAATTTCGGCGTAAGAGGGGACACCTCAAACGCTCCTCATTGGCGTTACGTTTGAAATTGGTAGAGATGAGATTATGATGATTTAGAAGTGGTATTTGGATGAATAAGGAAAATAAAGAAGGGGGCTGGCTGTTGAGCCTAATATAAGGCAGCAGTAACGCGGTACGCTGTTCAAGTCACGACGGGTTAAAGAGCGTGTACCTCTTGTACGCTAATTTTATGAAGTAATTTATTTATTTATTTATTTATTTATTTATTTAATGATTTAATGCCCAACAGTTTAACCTGTCTGTTTGAAAACGCAGTTTCGTCGTATTCAGAATAATCTGTGTACATACAATTAAAGAAAACTCTTGTAAGAAGTTAATGTGTTCAGTCTGTCAATGGAAGCAGTTACATCGGTTTGATAAAGCAATTTGTAGTGCATACTGAGGCCTTATTAAAAGGTAAAACACACATTTTAGTATGTAAACTATTTAAAGTTAACTGACCATTTTGCGGTACTATTCATGGACAGTCAAACGTCGCACTCTTGATTTAAAAAACCATATTTCAAAAATGCAACCATTATACTCTAATAAGTGTAAGATACAAAGGCAGACTGACCGTTCACCCCAACGATTCTGTGCACCAGCTTATGGACAATAATGATGAACCCAAAAGACGGCTTCAATAATAATAATAATAACGGCTTTATTTAGGCGGGGTGTCAGCCAAAGGCTGCTATTAATCCCAACCTTGATACAGAAAAAAGTACAAAAACATGATGGAGTACTTAAAACAATTTACGATAATTTATATGGTATGATAGTCCAGGTGAGAACAAGTAAGCATACAAGTAAAGCAAAAAAAAAAATATGATTCAGTGATAAAGAAGTACTTTAAGGTGTTTTTTGAAACCGTTTGGACTTAATAATTTATGAAAGTTCGGAACGTTATTGTAAATGAGTGGTGCAAAATAAGTAAATGCGCCATGAAACTGGGTTTTATGGTGCTTTGGTATGTCAAGAAAGAATGGGTTACGGAGATTACGATCGTGAATACTACTTCAAAATTTTAACTTATTATACAAATATAAAGGTTCATCAGATACTAATATTTTGTGAACCAGACATGCAAGATGTAAATGACGTCTTTCGCCCATGTTCAAAATTTTATGTGCTTGATAAATATAGGAAATATGTTCATATTTCTTAATGTTAAACGCATACCTGACGCAAGAGTTTTGGATTTTTTGCAGGCGAGTCTTATTTGCACTAGTTAGACACGGACCATAGACAGTGTCACAATAATCTAAAGTTGACAGTATTAAAGAATCTACAAGCTGCCACTTGACCTTTGGTACAAGAACGTATTTGAAACGATATATACATTTAAGCTTTGCGTAAGCAATTTGAATCAGTTTATTGACGTGGAGGGAAAAGTTTAAGTGACAATCCACTGCTACTCCTAAACTACGAGATTCCCTAACTAATTGAAGCGGGGAATCTTTCAGATATAATTTTTGGTCCACATCTTCCCACAATGCAGTAACAGATTTTGGTGTTCCCAATAGCATCAGAGAAGATTTGGAAGGATTTATCTTTAGGGAATGTTTCTCAGACCATCTCTCGAACCGATTTAACTGCTCATTAAAGTTTCTCAGAGAGTAATTTAGATTGTTTCGATGGACAGGATAGATTAAGTATGTATCGACCGCGTAACTGTGGATGTAGGAACCGTTTAAAGACGTATCCATATCGAAAACATATAAACAGAAAAGAAGCGGTCCGAGGATAGATCCTTGAGGAACCCCCATGTTAACAGGTAAACAGTTAGAGTCACTGTAGCTTCCATCCCTCAAAGTTCTTACCATCTGCATTCGATTTTGTAAGTCGCTTTTAAACCAATTAGTCGCGGTAGAAGACAGTCCAAGATAATGCAACTTGGCTACCAAAAGTTCATGGTTAATACAGTCAAATGCTTTGGAAAAATCGATTGAGAGCATGCGAGAGCGATCGGTTGCTGCTAGGACTTCGTCCACTATATCAATTAGAGTGGTCGCAGTAGAGTGATGGCTGCGGAAACCAAATTGATGTAACGGTAATATGTGCTTTGCACGTATATAAGCGGACAATTGTACATATATAATCTTCTTAGTTACTTTTGATAACACAGTTAGGATACTAATGGGTCTTAAATGAGACAGGTTTTCAGGAGGATACTTTTTACAGATAGGGTGAACAATTGCAAGTTTCCCTAGGGAGGGGAAAGTGACAATTTTTAAAGACGTGTTAATTATGTCAGTAATAGCTCTACAACAGAAAGGCAGACAAATCCGAAGCATAGTTAACGAAATTGAATCAACACCCATTGCATTACATTTCAAACTATAGACAGTGTTATTCACATCCGTATCTGTGACAGTAGAAAAAAGTTTGAGTAGTAGAGTTGTGAACGTTGTTTAAGTAAAAGTCAAGAGTGTCCGTATCAGTGACTGCAGGTGGGGTTGAAATGAAGTGTTGGTTGATTAGATTTGGGTCAGACAGTTCAACAGGTATATCATCTGAGCATCGTTTTGAATGAACGTCTAACTCTTTTAAGACGCTCCAAAGTTTTTGGGAGTCGTTAGTATTTTTAAATTGGAATTTTACGTATGCTAGAAGACTTAAACGTTTCAAACCATCTGACTTACATACAAGATTTTAACATAAACTGTAAATTGCTTTTGTCAAATACTATACCTATATTCTTTTCATAGCATACATTACATATTAAAAATGTAAGGGGAGACTTCGCTGGAATTCTGCCCCACATGCCATTTTGTAATCATTAATCCAATTATTGTCAAATAAGGCGTTAAGCGTTTATCGCCAAAGCTATGCTGAAAAAACTGTATATTTTGACGCCCTTTCAGCGGGCGACCTGGTACACCTTGGTGTACATTCTGCGCTACTCTGGAGTGTCAGATCCCATATAATCAAAAACGTAGAAACGTATAGATAAATACTACAGGTCACATAAAAAAACTAAATAAATACTTAAAAGATTAAAGAATGGCAAAGCAAAAATACTTACCACCAATATTTGCGAGGAAAATATCTTGCAATGCCATCAATTCTTCTTCCGGGGCCATGTTTGAACTACCAAAGCAATCATTTTCTGGCCACACTTCTCTAAAACAAAAGGTGGATATGCACTATAACCAACTAATGGAATTTTTCTTTTTATTTATTCTACTATGCAAATCAATCAATAAATAATTTTGGATAAAAGCTTTAAGGTTTTCGTGTAACATTGGAAGAGTAAAAGATGGGGAGAACTGGGATAACCACCGCCAATTGGAATATATACTACATAAATGGTAATGTCAAAATTACTAGTTTACCACATATACCAACTTCTTTAGCCCCTCCATGCATTTTGCTTCATGAACCAAAACGTCTTATGAGATTGCCAGTACCATGTGACCAACTGATTCCACATTTAGCATAGAATCTCATAACTATAAGATGGAAATAGGAGTTGTGGTCCCCGAAAACCTTTTTTTGCTCACAATGTAAAACATCAATAAGAGATATAGTGACAATTACAGTCGGTAATCAACCTTAATTTGTTATACTCATTTGATTTGAATTTAAAGAGGTAATCATCTCGCTACAAGTCAAACTTTTAAATGTATCTAACTAAAATAAATACTTCCGGCCATAACAACCGGCCAGTAAGGATAATTCTATCAATTAACAGAAACACAATACACAACACACACACACACACAAAATTGTTAGCGTTTTTTTAGTAACTTACCTCGATGCTCTTAACAATCCCAAAGCATTTTCAAACTCGGCATCCTTTAAATGCTGATGAATTTTTTTCATCGCGTCAGTCCTGAAAATAAAATTATGTAAGGAAACCATTCAATTGTTTAATTGTGTTAAATACAAGTACGTCCCTAACATTAAAATATCAAAAAGAGCATTCTCCATTTATCCTCATTTATCAGAAGAAATTTGATGTAAAAATTTTGTAAATTCAAAAAGAAACAAAGTAAAGTACATTTGAGTAAAAAAGTATCATATGAGCAAGTAAATAATTAATTACTCAACCATAGCTTCTCTGAAACTGGGTCTCTTTATATGCATTGCAATTTTCGTACGACAATTCAGGAAGAGCCTTTGCATCACACATTTACTCACTTTTGTTCACTTATAGGTGTATCTGATGCTGCATCAAACGGAACAATGCCATCAGGAATGGCTGCTGAATTTTCACTCAGCAAAGCAGATAATTGTGGAGCTGCTTCATTCCATAATTCTTCCAAATTAGGTTCTACTTCAGAAACAGGTTCTTCAGCAACTGAAATAAAAAATATTTTCAGCAATTCAGCTCATACAGTGCACTTTAAGATTGCAGCGCCAACTTAGTACATTAAGCGACAAATGTTTAAAGCATGCGCAACTAGTTTAATGGCAAGACGCTTGGCGGAGTGCCTTTAAATGTTGCGCAAGTGCTTTAAAGACCAATTATACACATTTTTCTTATAGTATTTTTTACTATCCTGCAATACATCTTAAAAAGAAGGGAAATAAAATAAAATCAGATTGACGTTATACTCTAATTAACTCTAATCTAATTAAGTGGGCGGTTTATTCGTAATTCCACGATTGCCATGGAGTCTCGCTTGACATTTGGTTATAAAAATCACAGTCGTAAATAAAATGGCTTCAGTTGAAAATGATAATAGACCATCCATTCAATGGTTTGTTGCAAAATCAGAAGGAAAATTGGTAGGTGCAAAATCTAAATCCAGTACAGTCTATTATAAAGAATACAAAAAATTGAATAGAAAGCATCTTATGAACAAGGTTGTAATACATATATGAAAGAAATGTCTTCTGTCCTTAGTGCATTCATTCAAAACTTCAAACAATGCTGTGGTTAAGAAGTGGAACAGATTTGACAACATGTCCCCAATTACACGCTTTTGTGAAAGCTTCAAACAATGGATAGGTACAAGCCAAATAAATCTTTTTCGTTTACAGAGCGCCTACAATGATTTTTTATTTCAGCCCCAGATGACAGTTTCATAAGTCATATTTGAAGTAGCATTACTTTGTAATCATTAAAGCACGTGTGTCCGATTTGGCACAAATAATTGAGTATTTAAGCCTGAGATTGCGATTCAGGTATAATAAAAAAAAACACTGAAACGTCTCTGGTGAGATAAATATTCCACACAGTGATTTCTAACTGCAGATTTTTATTGGAACACTGTATACAAAATACAAATAATGCCTTTTTTTAATTTAACATACAAACCTCTCTTTTTCTTCGTCCTTCTCTTCTTTTTCTTTTGAACTACCAATTCGTTCTTGCCACAGTATGCTTGTAACATCTTCAAGAAGATATGCTGAGTTTCCATCAGATCATTTAAATACAATCGTGAAAATAAAATTTCATCAAATGTGAGCAAGAGAGTTATAATTAGCTCTCGATATTCAACAACATAAAATATGGTGGTTTTAATCGCTTTTGCGCTCTTTCGCACTGCTTCGTCAGGCGACCTATCCATAGCATATAAAGTTAAAAGCAGTTCTCGGTATGCCAAAAGCGCGATGTGTAAACGCTTGGACCAAGACCTGCATTCTTTTTTGTTTACGCATATGTAATCGTAGTAAGTTTCCATTTGCTGTTGAACGAAATGAAACGCTTTCACAGATACAGTTTCACTGCAATTATATATGCACATTACTAAGTCAATACAAAGAGCAAACTCACCTCACTAACTTTACTTGAAAATTGTTACCTCGATTAAATTCCATAAAAAATCTCATGGCCCACAAATAATACGATTCGTCATGCGCTTGCGCTTTTGACCTTTCGAAGTTAAACTTAACATAATACATGAAGGTATTGTAAGCCCCATTTATAAATTCCGTGCAAAACTCTTTTAAGATTAATTTGACGCCAAATGCAGACCTTCGTTCTGTCGGTGCCTCTTGTACGGGTAAACGATTTTTAGGAGTTCTGGTCTTTTTCTTTTCAACATCGAAATGTACGGAGTCCAGATTATTTAATGGTTTGTGATACACGTAATTTTTCTCGCTGATGGATTGGAGGGATTTGATAACGTACGTGCCTCCAAAACGAGAATGCCTGAAATTAAAAAAATTTATTAATGCACTCGATTTTTGTTTACTTGTCTTTATTTTTTGTGATATTTGGGAACTTTGGAAAATATGTAATTAACTTCGTAATTAACTAATGGATAGGTTAGCAGATACTTTTGAATACTCTCCTACAACACACCGTTTTTGAGATATTTGCTCTTAAGGTTTTGCCATCACCAATGGATATATTTCCTCCAGACGTCCCCATCGCCCTTTGTGAGTACATTCCGCTATTGAGAGGTGAGGGACTTTTGGTGCCCCTAACCAGGAGCGAGTTATCTATCTCGGGGGCGAGATTCTGCTAATCAAAGCTCTTCAGTTTAGAATGTATATGTTATATGAGTTGCGATTCAACAATTCCCACATATTTTTTGCAATATTAAATTTGCCCTACAAGGGCATGTAATATCCATCTTGCTCTTAATAGAAACATTTATTGCATCAAAGATCAGTCACATTCTCTGTATTTCACCCTTTCTCAAAGGGTTCCAATTTTCGGTTCCGAAACCGCCGCCCTTGACCAGAAGTAAGGATTAATGCTCCTAGTGGCGCTCGAGATTTCCGTACCGTTCCGCCGACCACCACATCCAGGTTCTTTAAATTTTGAATTTTTTTTAAATTAAATATGTTGAAAGTTGCATTGATCTATAAAATATAAACCTCTTTTTTACTATTGGGCATATTTTAGACAAATTTACTCATCTAGTTTTCTTATAAAAAAATAATTCTCCTCGTTTTCTGATCTATAATGTAAAAAATTCTCCCTAACTAGCATGTGTCCTACTGCACAGTACAGCTAGAGGAACTGGACTGGACTCAATGGCAAAAAAAATCAGAAATTTAACTGCACATATGTTTACTAAATGCAAGAAAAACATGGCTAAAAATTATATGTTACTATGTGCTTTTCTACATTACTTAATTCTAAATCCTTGCTTCCATGGGCTCGATTGCTGATAAAGAACCTTGAATCTTATAAGGGCTTCACATTCTAACACAGTTTCAGATTGATATTCATCTGAATACGAGCTTTTGTAGTTTAAATATTTGACCCTGTAAAGTTATTAAGCATTTTTGATTTAGGAAATTGTCATCTAAAAAAATTTTAGGAAGAGTGTATACATTTTCAGGATGTGAGAAACATAATTTAGAAAATTAAATAAAATACCTGGCACCCGCAAACTTCCTAATCTTCTCTTGCTTCTTGTTATTTTCATGATGCCTCATAAGAAGAAGTTCTGCCTCCTCTCTCATTTTCTCGCTTTGACTCCTTTGTAACTCTGTAGTGGCCAATGAGGTAGCCGATTGTTCCCTCAACATAAATGAAAGAATTTCTACAATATGCATGTAGTAGGCTTGTTCCGATGTAGAACTGGCAATAAATAAAATGATGTCCAGCATTCCTGACTGGTGCAAAGACCAAAGCACCTTAAACAACCTTATTACACCTACTAGAATATAAGGAATCGCTATTACTTGATCATGAACACTAGCATCACTATCTGGCCTTTGTTCCTCATCTGGGTTTGCAGTATATAAGATATTTCGAACTAGTATCAAGATTCTTTCTATGATTAAGTTGTTTTCTTCGCCCCGTATTGCAAAGTCCTAAAATTAAATTGCTTTAGAAATGTATTACACAGACAATACCTACAATTTCTAATATTTTACTAAGTCGTGTACTCAAAATTGCCCAAATTTTTTCATCAGCAAAGGCCTGTTTGTATTTCTTCTGATGTTCGTCGATCTTTAAATAGTAATATCTCGCAGTTTTTTCAGTGGGAACAACTTCGTGCCATAACATTAAAGCCGGACTCGTGAGATTTACCAATAATCTAAAAGCAATCGTGAGCTCACAAAAGGCTAAAGCAAGTGCAAACCTTAACAAAACATCAAATAAATTTGTCTGCTCCCAATATCCTTTCAGTAAAGGGAGCAAATCTGTTTGAAGAACCTGACTGTCGCCGAGAGATCTTCGTATCTCGTATGTTTCATCGTCTCTTCTCAAATACCGAATTAAGTCCTTTACAGTTTCTAGAGTATTTGTATCTGCATAGTATTTTTGTGATTTAGAGTCGTAATATCCTAAAGCATTGCATGTTGCAGATAATTCAGCGGATAATAAATGAGACATCACGAGCTTCGAATGCAGCTCTTACACAAAAACCAAAAATCACACTGCAACTCAATTACATGTTTTTACACCAACGAAAACACTGGCTTCGAATTGCTTTTGTAAATTACAGCTGACCTGTGTTTACAGGCTAATAAATTTTAGGTTAGGTTGCAGATCTTGCCGCCAAAAAGATAGTGGCCGCATTCGGACAATGACAACGGTGTGCATTCAGAGAAGTCTGCTGTTCAGATGTACAGGTACAGATCTCGTGGTGCTTCCCGGAGTCTCATGAAACACTTAAGCTGACCTTTATAAACGGGCAAAACACTTTCCAGTAACCTTGGATAAATTTATCTAGCCGTTTTGGAACCTTCTAAATGCTTTGCTGTTTTCAGGTCGCTTCCAGAGGTCCATATCCCAATACAGGTTGGCACTTATTCCGAATACTTAAATCCTTTTCAAATACATATTTAACGGAAATTTTTTAATTGATATTGCAAATACGAAGTAAAACCATTTTCTTTTACCTAAGTAGGTACCTACGTTAAATAAATATTAAATTAATAAAATTAATAAATAAATTAATTAAATTAATTAATTAATTGCCCATACCACTAACCTCTACCACCTCCTCAAACGCATTTTTGTTAGTGAAGTAGCATGTTATCTATCAACAATTTCATCTGTAAATACCTAATTCTTTATTAATTGGCTGCTCAATTTTATCTTTGATTTTGTTACTCGATTATGGCATTGATGAAGCTTCAGTGTTCTCTATGGTCTTTCCCTTGCTGTGAAAAAGTCCTGAAAAGCTTTGGAAACCATTCACGTCACCCTTGAAAGCTGATGGAAAGTCTTTTATATCTTCTTGTGCTTCTAGAAGATTTTTTTAAATTTTAGCACTTACGAAAGTCTGTAAACCACTAGAAATCAATTTCTGTTCTCTTCTGTTCTATAGGCGCTTTTCAAGACAATGGTGGTCTGATTGATCATTGTTCCAGAAAATGTTTCAGTACCATCCTCTGAGTGTTGGATGGCCTTTCGAAAATCGTGATCACTCCCCCCCCCCCCCCCCCGTAGACTTTAAAGAAAATGTACCATGAACTTACTGTAGTCTTCTTGATTGGATCGCATAATACGAGTTTAACAGTACAGTTGAATTCCGTAGTTCTAATTTAATAAGCATATACCTGAAACCATACAACAGTTTTTTGCACAGTGAAAGTTTATTTAAAAATAGTGGCCGATTATAGAAAAAAAGTAGGTAATGAAAATATGTTGTATGGGGCGTTTATTCAAAACGAAATGATTGTGGCGGGCTCAGTGACAAAATAGGCCCGACCAATCAGCTGCTTGAACCATTCTGATGACATCACGACTTGTCAATATTGCAGGAGAATTTCACAAGCGCGCATGAATTTTGTAGTTCTTTGTATATCATACACCCCCTATAATTCGCAGGGTGGGATCCTAGACACAGTGCGCACGTGGCGGCAATGTCTCTAGTTTTTTGGCAAGATTTGGAATCATGCGAACTTGGAATTTTTATTGTAAATTATGGCCCATTTGAATGTAGGGCAAACAATTTATGTATTTTTTAGGTAATTGCAACCATATTGTAAAGTGCAATTGAATCGTTTAAATTCAACATTTAGTCAAAATGAAGAACACACACTGAAAAAAGCATGTATTCTTAAATCAACTATTTAAAAAAAACTGTAGTTTAATGTAGCCAACGCTGCTTAGAAACTGTAAATACGCACGTATTTAAAAACAAGTATAAATTGTGCACAACTCTTGTGCAGATAAAGCGCATTTTTTAAAACCGAAATAGCTTTTGTTTAGTCATCACCAATGGATATATTTATTGCAGACGTCTCAATCGCCCTTTGTGAGTACCCTCTTCCGACAATCCGTTCTTGAGGTATAAGGGAATGTACCCGAGCACGATAAGAGGGCGAGGAGGAGGGCTATGGTTAGTAAAAATTAATTCCTTTCGTTGAGACCTTTCATTAAAGTACTATGAAGGATAAAACTAGTTCCACTCCCCCACCCCACCCCCTCCACCAAAGACGAACGATCCTCGAGATCTTATTACGCCTCCATGACTTGTATAGCACACCTTACGGGGTTGATTCTGTACCACCGGAATTGATTTAAATATCTTTACAAATAAAAAGGTAGGTTGCGCATGCGCAAAACAAATTTTTGAGTCTGCATTGATTTTAACTTCATTTTTTAGTTCATCTGCATAATTGTTTGAGGTTTAAGCAATATTTACTAACACACAGAAAACCGGACATTCGTATGTCCTAGCTGGTAACAATAATTTAAAAGAAACCCTTATTTTGGAGGTTTGGGCAATGTTTGTGCTGTAACTTTTTGACCCGTTTGTTCACGTAGCTGAAAAACAATAGCGACTTTCTTATATCCTTAAGAACATGTGTACCAATTTTCCAAGTAATCGGACTTTTCTAAACAAAGTTATGGGTTATCGGGCACACGAACAGACGGATAAACAGAGAGCAATACCAAATTATAAGCGATCTCGCTGCAAAGTAAGGTTAAAGATCTGGCTGGAACTTCGTAAGACGTTCGTAAGTAAGTAATACCTACACGCGTACCCTTATGTTCTCAATACGAACGCTTCTAAAACTGCTGCATACATTTACTATGCTTGTTAAAAAAATAAAATAGTTTTATATAACTTATATGTGTTTTAGTACGCATCAACGACCATGCGGTCATTCAAGAAATAGAAAACCACAACCCATATCGGAACAATTATAGAACTAATTGAAGTTGCAGGTTAAATAGTTCCACCTACTTAACGTCTTGACCTATGAATTTGTATGGAAAAGGCAATTCATTTCATTGTAAAATCAGTATTAAAATTTTAAATAGCTATTTGCCCTTAGGCAGTTCACGGGTATAAATATTCTATGAATTAATTTGGAATCAGTACTCGGTACTCTTTCCATTATAGTTTTGCGTCAATGTTCGAAAAAGACTGAAGAGATTGCTTTACTGGGACGCTCTCTGTGCAGATTTAAGGTACCTATATCTTTATGATTTTTGTAGAGAGAGCAGATCAAAGATTCACTAGAACAATAATTATTTAAGTACTAAGTCTAAATCTTTACTAAAGAAATTATACCGTAACTACGTGTCATGTGCATATTGATAGCACGTTGCATATTTCAGGCAATTGGGGAGGGTGGCAGTGTATATAATGAACAAAAGAGGTCCCAACACCGACCCTTGTGGAACGCCCATTGCTAAACGGGTGTTGACAATGATTTATTATTATTCAATACTATTTGTTGCGTCCGATCAGTAAGATAGTTCTTAATCAGAGGGCACGCATTGTTACTAAATCCAAAATAATGTAAAATGCTTATCAATATATTGTGATCTATTAAGTCGAACGCTTTAGTAAAATCTAGTGAAACCATCCGGGATTTTGTTACGTGGCAAATTGACTCGACATAGGAAACATTTGACAAAAACGTCAAATTTTTATGTACTTAGGATATTACTGTTGAAAAATCATCTTCTCGGATGAGGCCCATTTCCATCTGCGTGGTTATGTTAGTAGGCAAAATTTCCCTATCTGGGGCTCCGAAAACCCGCACACGATTATTCCGCAGCCAATCCACCCGCAATTTATGACTGTTTGGTGCGGTTTGTCGTCTGGCGACATCATCCGCTCGTATTTCTTTGAAAATGATGCGGGATTGGCCGTCACCGTCAACGGTGCGCGATAGGGTTGCACCCCAAAATTGAAGAATAGGACTTGGATGACTTGTGGTTTCAGTGGGACAGCGCAACGCAACAATGAGTTAAAAACGCGCGTCATAGGCCATTTTGGACCTGTTCATTGGCCATCGCGCAGCTACGATTTAACTCAGCTCGATTATTTTTGTGGGGAACTTTGAATGATCGACGCTACAAGGAACCACCAGCGTCAACTAACGCCATGAAGGCCCAACATTCGCAAAGCCATAGCCGAGATACGGTTGCAAACGTTGGAAAATGTCTTGAAAAATTGCGTCGACCGCATGAAGTATTGCAAGGCCAGCCTCGGCCTAGGCCTCGGCAGTTTCATAAATGACATTTTTTTACTTATTTATTTTTGGACATTATTTTTAAATGAGCGGGGTTTGAACCTCATGGATGTACCTTTCTAAGTAAAAAAACCCGTTCGGCCAAATAACTGTGCGTTCCTCATTTTTTAGCCACATGAACTTGGATCACCCTTTAGTAACAATTTATTGCGTGAAACAAATGCTCAATTTGCACATAAAATACCTACGTCGTTTACGTTTGTTGCAGGATCGTTATGGAAACATACGCTGAAAAAAATTCCTCCACATACCACAATAATGGAAACGCGGAGGTAAAACCTATAGATCAAAATACGAGGCAGTACCAGCCTACACCGCGGTATAAATGGGTACTTGTGCCTAGAGCACTGTTTTGGATGTTATACCTACATGTTGGCGGATTATATGGTCTTTATCTGCTTCTTTTTGTTGCTTCGCCGAAAACCTTGATTTGGAGTAAGTATAGGTAACGATTGCATTAATTTTGAGATTCGCGCTGAGTACCTACTAATAACTGCACGACAACGAGAGCACTACAATACCATAAAGCCGTTTTATAGGGTTATTAAAATTGATATGGCAAGTATTTTTCCAAATTTGTTTAAGTAATAAGAAATAGATTATAATTTATACCTAATTAAAACATTTGCGATACGCTGAGTCAAAATTGAGCCAAATGCTGACTTGGCGTAAAATATCTATTCACGTGAATTCACCGATTTTCTTATATGAGTGTGATTTCATCGTATCGAGGAAATTCTTTTGTTTTAGCGTATCTCTGCGGATATTTGGGCCAAATGGGAACCTGGTGCGGTGTTCACAGGCTATGGTCGCACAGATCGTACAAGGCGAAGCTACCTCTGAGAATAATGTTGATGATATTTTTCGCAATGTCCGATCAAGGTGTTATCCTAAATTGGGCGAGAGACCATAGAGGACATCACAAATTTGTGGACACTGACGCAGATACTCACAACTCAAAACGGGGATTTTTCTTTTCACATATGGGCTGGCTTTTTATAAGAAAACATCCAGAAGTCAGCGCCAAAGGAAAACTTATTGATATGAGCGATATAGAAGCGGACACCGTGGCCGTTTTTCAAAGACAGTATGCATTTTGAATAAGTAACAGCTAAGTGCCAAAGTTAACGTTATACAAGTGTTGCAAACAAACTCTCTATTTTTGAAATATTTAATTGGAACTATGAATTCCGTTAAATGATCCAATTTCTCAGGAAAACGACAAACAAATCACCAGCATCGTGAAATATCCAACAGAAAGGTTTTTTCAATGCAACGCCCCTATTATACTCTGTGTCCAAGATAAGGATGTCTATCGTGGGAATCTAGGAAACCATCAAAGACACAACGATGGTCAAATTAGGGAAAAGTTGCGCAATTAAAGGGTTATTGTCCTGCAGAAAATAAAATCAAAACATTCCGATTACGTCTAAAGATATGCCAGAAAAACCTAAATTGGTCGATTTCTTATATTATTATCTTATGGAAATGTAGCACACAAGTGGAATACTCCCTTTGATGTTACAATACAGGGGTTGAATACCCTTCATCGTACTTAATAAAATTGATTTTCCACTACAATGACCAATATTTTCTAACATAAATTATTTAACCGACGGCAAGCTACCAAACAAATTCCAATGCCTTTACCTAACGGAAGTTTGACCTTTTTACTCCAAATCTGAAAATCAAAACTTGGCATTCTGGTTCGATCTAATTCCTCTTTTCCTTACATGTCTCTTATTTACAAATTTAAGTTCAAAAGTATTGCAAATTTAAATTCTATATCCTGGCCACGTTTCCTTCTACTTTACTCATATTTAAACTTCAAGGAACAATAAAAACAATATGGCAATTTAGAAAAATACACACCAAAATTGATCACGTTTAAAGAGATAGGTACCTATTCTTATTCTAATGTACTCTAAAATCGATGTTTTGCCTATGGTGGCATCTTGAAGAAGGCTCCTTAAATCTGAACAAAACAGAACCGAATAATTGGATACCATTTTGCTGTTGTTTTGTTTCCGCTTTCGCAATACGAGGTATTGGAGCACTTAAAAGGCCAAACGAGTTCAGGGCTAAACCCCGAACCTGGTTAATTCTCATTTCATTTTCAGATATTATATACCACTCTTGCTGTTTTTTGCCTTCTGGTTGCCAGCATTTGTACCGTACTATTTTTGGAATGAAAGTGGTTGGGTAGCCTGGCACACTGCAACATTGTGTCGATTATTATGTACCATACATGCCACATTCTTCATCAACAGCGCCGCGCATATGTGGGGAACAAGGCCCTATGATAAGTAAGTATAAGTGTACTGCGTAGTACCTACAGTTTCCTTTATCGAACGAAACTGAAACTGTGAGCCGAGCGACGAACAATTTCTCCTTGATACCATATACCATACCAAAATTTTACGGATCCATGTCCGAACTATATACAAACTAAGAAATTCAAAAAACTTTTTTCCTCTGACATACGGAAACATTTTAAAAAAATTGTTCAGTCCCTAGAGTAGGTCATAAAATATAATCGTCTGTTAGGTAGGTATTTTGGTTCTATCAGAATGTTAAAGAATCGAAGCTTTTGTGGAAGCTCGGTGTCCCCAAAAGGAAATATGGAACCAAAACATTTTTATCGCAATCTCGAATGTGTACATTTTGCACATTTATCTGTTGTTGATGGCAGATTGTAAAATGATGCAATTGTGAACTGTATTACGTATTATAATTACTTTGTTTACTTTTAGAACAATTCGACCTACCGAAACGCTTTTTGTGTCTATACTGACAAATGGAGAAGGCTGGCACAACTACCATCACGTATTTCCATGGGACTACAGAGCTGCGGAACTTGGCAATCACGTTTTCAATCACTCCAAGATGTGGATCGACTTTTTTTCGAGAATCGGCTTGGCATACGAGTTAAAAACTGCATCTGATGCCATGATCAGGAAGAGGGTGCTACGAACAGGAGATGGCTCAAAGACGGCACACGAATGCACCATTACTGATTTTTCTTCTGAGACGGACCATTGCTGGGGTTGGGACGATCCCGATATGAGAGTCGAGGACATTGAGGGTGTAAATGTTATTAGGCCATTGGTTGCATAGTAAATTATAAATGATAAGCATTGTTGGGTAAATCCAATTGTATTAATGTTATGGGTCGGTTATAGGATTTAAAATAGACTAAACTTACTTTTTCTAATCTATAGTAGATCTAGATATTTCAATAGTTAGTTGGTTTTAGTTTGCGGCAATTTTTCGCATCTACATGATATGGGTTCATGAAATTGATGACTTTCTGCATATATTTAAAATTATGTATTGGCTTCGGCGGTGATGAAATGCACTATTAATTGACACTAATACATGATCGTTTGGTTTGGATCACATTTGTTATATGTTTTAACATCATATATTTTGAAGATTATAATGTGTACTTAGATATACCTTAGTATGTATCCCTACACAGTACACATTATAACGTAATAAAGTACCTACCTAATTCCTTTTTTTTAACGAATTGAAGATGTGAAGTGCAGATCTATGATTTGTGATTTATGCGGGGTAGGATCCCTTGTCAGCTCAGTTCTGTTTAGAGTAAATGATCATCCAATAAATAAATGCTCCTACAGATTCCGTAATGAATAAATTTTAGGCATCATACATGCGTTTTGCAACGTAGGCGAGGCGGACCTTGTGGTGCAATCGTAGTTACATAAAGTGCAAAACTGGTTGATTAAATCAAGGCGGGGTTGTTGTGAAAAGCGAACCCTGAATCATTAATTATATATCAGTTTCACTCTTCAATTACACCTTCCTAAACTAAATCAAGAATCAATCAGTTTAACTGCCTAGTTTGTGGCAATATTGTTCTTAAACATTTTCAAAAAGTATATAAAGCAGTTCTAATTTACGTAGATAATTTGAAGACAATTAAGTAGTAGGTAATCCTTCACTGTTGGCTTTATTTTAGATTCAACACTGGGTATACCTACCTAAAACTAATTAATTGTAAAACAATTAATATCTTCGAGTAAGCGTTTACGCTTATCCTTTCCGCTTTCCACCAGTTAACTAAGTACACCATTGCATAACCATTACATTACCGCATACGACACCATGCGAAATTAATTGTTTTAGTCGATACACTTACCAGTAATTTTTTGTAATTGATTTAGGTAGATCTTACGTGGTGCTTATAGGTTTTATATTTATATATGGTTATTTACTAATATATGTTACATAACTCCGATGTAATCGAGTGAAAGTGGTTTTTAAAGATTTGGATCAACAAGTTGCAATTTTTGTAGATCGTAGTACCTACTTTTTATGATTAGTTCCTTTGTGGCTGCGAAAAAGAATCTTTCAAACCGGCATTAGCTTACCATGATGGATACTACCAAATGGTATATTTTTGTGGGTTTTGTTTTTGGTGTAATTATAACAAGTACTGTGTGCTTTCCTGATGGTGCACCTATAGATGCTTGTGTGAAGCCAAAGGTTAATCAGCCAAATCACAGTCGAGCAAAACCACAGTCGCCGGATTCAAATCCGTACCAAATTATCGCGTCGCACAGTCACTATGGACCCGGCACAGAAGTTACAGGTAGGTAATTTCATAACTTCTTCTTTGTGAAGCTTAAATCACAAGTAACTATAGCGATTAGCTTTGTATTTTCAGAATTATGATTTGTATCTTTCTGCAAATTTGTCCCAGTACATCTCATTTACCTTCAACCGTTGGATTTTTAATACATTTTACAAAAAAAATTAAAACAAAACAGTTTTTCTTTCCTCAAGTACGACCGGGGAATAAATGAAACAAAATAATGCTTTCTGTAGGTAATAGATAATTAATTATACTTTAATCTATCCTGTTGCCTCCAACCTTTGAATATGAAATAAAGCTCCAACTAACCAATATAGGTTTCAGTGTCAATAAACTGGCCCCCATGGGTGAGTGGAGTTGGTTCTAGCAAAGAGTATTGGTTCTAGTGATATAGGTTTGACTGTAGTGAATGCAATGAAGTAATCGAGGAAGTAATACCATTGAATTTAGTATAATACTATCTGCAGCTGTATTACATCAAACGCGTATTGACGGCAAAGTTTCTATCATCAGCGAACAACAATTATATTTATTTATTTATTTTATTTTTAGTGTGCCGTGGAGGGCACCACCGCGCCACACAGGCTTTTCAGAAATTCCTAATTACAGAAGCTAGGTATACTTCATTGAAATCACATAGATCGTGATGACGCATGTAAAATTATATTTCGCCATTTTTTTGGACCTCGTCAAATAAAAGAGCTATTGTGGTGGTTTTGTACCCTTATGGCCGTATGCACCGACAAAGGCTCTCGAGATCTCTTCCAATACATTCTAGAGCTTCTGAGGTCACTTCCTGAGCGTTATATGACCTTTACAGAGCTCTATGGCGCTATATAATCTCATTTTTTCAGGGTGTAAAATACAGTATGAACAGTTTTTCATAATATGCATATATGCAAAAAAAACCTTTCCACTTGGTAGGGTTTTTTGGATTATGTCAGAGCGTTCTAGGCTCTTTCAGCGTTTTCTGGTCCCTTTCAATGTTTTATAGACGCACCTATGTTTGTGTAAACTGTTCAGACGACCCCTAATACGTTCTAGAAAGGCCCTACAGGGTCCCTAAAACCATGGTATAATAAAAAACCTAAAACCAAAGAGTATATAACGTATACTCTTTGCTTTGCTAAAACTGACTTAAAAAGTTCTGGAAAGCGATAAAGAGCCCTGAAATAGTTATTTGTACAACTAGAGAAGAAAGTGGAGTTTTTCAACTCGAGTTCAAAGTTTGACACATGGGCGTACCGATTGTGTCAATTGAACGACAGTTGAAAAACACCACTTTCTTCTCAACTCAAGTTTTTTTTAATCTTCAGTCAAAATTGAAAAATTATCGTATGCAATAATGAAATTAGACACATAGCAATCTAGATACGGGTATGTTTCAATTTTAAATATCAGTATAGGTAAGCATAATCTGTGGTATAAGATTAACGCAGAAAAAGTTTTTTACTTTCCTCACTAGAAAAAGTCATTTAAACCCCTATGTTAGAGTGTTTGAATTGTTTCTATAAGTTGTTTGTCCAAAGAGTTTGACCTTACTTTGATTTCTGTCACAGCTTCCATAATCCATACCTATGCCTTTCATCATTTTCAAAGTTTTGTAAATGTTTCTAGAGCTTTGCAAAAGAACTAGAAAATTTAGGGACAAAATTTCTAGTGTTGTCAAGATTAGTCATCACTTCTTTGAATTGATTTGGGTTTTGAACGTGAACTAGATTTGCTATTGTTACTTTAATGACTTGAAAATTATCATGGATATTTATATCTATTTATATCAATGACAATTCAACTCATATATAAAAAATCGCATAAGCCGTAGTGCAATTGTCACTTTGACAGCGGCAAAAGTTACCTGCAACTTTTCCAGCGACAAATGCACTAGTGGTTTTTTCACTTATTCATTTTTATCCAATTATCGCATTATCCTTTCCCATATGACTAGTTTGACGTCTGTCAATAATTGATTAATTTGGTGAATTTCTTGTTCGTTAAATTGTCCTGCCGAATTACACTCGAGGTTTGTATTTAAACTGAGTAAATTTGGGTTGTTGCAATTCAAATCTGTTTCCTTTTAGCAATTGAACTCGAAAAACTGTCAACCTAAAAATGCTCCACCTCCGGTGTCGCATTTTTATTAGTTGACAGTTTTTCTCGTCTAATTGCTAGGCAACAGATTTTCATTACCTAAACAACCCAAATTTACTCGGTAAAATACAAACCTCTTGTGCAATTATAAGTGAAAATGATGGGGATTTACGATAATTCAACCGCTTTAACCGGATTGGTAGAAATCACCATAGAAACAATTGTGGCAATAATTGTAACCATAGCAAAATCTACCAACCCGGTTTAACCGGTTGAATTATCGTAAATCCCCAATACGAGAAGCGAAGAAATGAATGCATTTAATTTCAAATAAAGTTTGACTTTGTTGTTGGGACCACTTAATACCAGGAAGAAAGATTTATGATTAATAATTTTAAATCTCGAAAGCCCTGAGAACATAAAATTTGAACGATAGTATGATCAACAATTGGAAATGTCTCTAGTCCAACTTCGCGGATTGCATACCTATATAAACCGTACAGCTGATCGGGGTCAAGTACTTCCAAGAATATGCTGCTCTAGTCACTATATACTGAGCACAATCCCGCCCTAAAGTATTTAGATACCTAATCACTCAATTACCCTACAATACTATCAGATTTGGAAAACTAATTAAAACTCATTTTATTTACATGACCAGTTACCATCGAGGGCAACGAAAACTTTAAGGGATTTCTCATACAGGCAAGAGATGTTGCAACTAACCAGTGGATAGGAGAATGGTCAGAAATACCAAACACAAATGTCCATCCAGAATGTAGCGCCATAACACATGCCGATCCGGAAGAAAAGCAAAAAGCCGTTCTCACTTGGCATGCGCCAAAGGATACTGAAGGAGGTCAAGTGTATTTTACGTAAGAGTCTTGGGTGCGTTAGGGATTAGTAACTATTATACTCTGTTACAGGGGAACAGTCTTAAAGAGCTACAAGGTGTTTTGGTCTAACTTAGTAAACCTGGTTCCTGAGAATTTCTAACTATACCAATCTGTTATTACCTGCACAAATGCCAATTTATCATTAGGGTTAATAATTAACTTCAGCTTCCTTCTTCCTTGTTTACATGTTCAAAATTTCAACATTTCTTCATTTACCTTCGTGTACGTTAGACATCACTACGAATATTCACTCAAAATCTATTCTTAGTATTTTCCTATCAATTAGAACGCAATGTTGCAATAATATAGGCCCCACGCCCTATAAAGTCGTTATTGAATGTTATAGCATCACCCCAAATACCATTGCCGTTGTAACAAATCAAAACCAACGTGCGATGACCAATGTAGTAATTCTCGTGAATCAATCTTGATTCTGATGAACAGAATTTAATTATTTATTGACGTTAATTAAGTTTGTCTTCAAATGTGGACTATTTTGTAGTAATCTTCCAATGTAGTACATTACCTACCTACTTTTGGACCTTTGCAGATTAACGCGGTAGCCTTCATACCTCCACTTGTTTTAAGTGTTTAACTTTGATCATGTTCAAGATAAAAAATGATCAATCAAGTTGAACATGCAAAGACACCAACATATCAATTAATACACCTGATTCCTGATCATTTATACAATGCCAGCAAGCAAGCCTCCGTTCCTTCTTCCCTTCTTACTCGCTGACTTGGGTTTAATGAACCCCCCTGGTGCCAACAAGAAATAGGTACCTACTTACATGCATTGCATTGGATAAGTAGGTACTATATTTCATTATATCAACACTTTCTACTTATAATTTGTTAATAAAAGGAAGCTAAATACCAACAGTATTACAAATCATATAAATATAAGAATTCAAAACTAGGTTTTTCTGTATGTAAGGAAACAAATAAACGTATATTATGAGAGGTAGGTACATTTTTGCACTTTCACACCGATCTGGTCAACCCTCATCGCCGAGAAAAGGTTACGCCCAAATTCAAGGATATAAGGTACAGTGCTTACGAAACATTTAGTATTTACCTTAACAAATAAAAAAATTGGGATTGCGCAAATACAAAGATTGGTTTGCGCAATTTCTTTTTATTCATCTGCACAGTTGCCTGAGGTTTAAGGAATATTTACTAACACAGAAAACCAGACATTCATATGTTCTTTGTAACAAGAATTATAAAAGGAACCCTTTTTTGGAGGTTTGGGCAGTTTTTAGACTGTAGCTTTTGGGCCCGTTCGTCTATGTAGCCGAAAAACAATCGCGACCATTCTTAAATCTTGAAGAACATGTGCATCAATTTTCAAAGCGATCGGACGTTTCTACACAAAGTTATCGTGCACACGGACAGACAGACATCAATACAAAATTATTAACGATCTCGAGGATCGTTAGCAAATAATGGTACCGCCGATATCGGTTCTTGTGGTCATAACGTCTTCAATAATTCCGGTTCCATATGAGGGGGGTCTATATAAATGTAATCGGTATCGCTTCCAAACGCTGGTCATTAACACATGTGGCGGAGGAAGTGAAATCCATAAGAAATGTATTAAGAAGTGTAGTGTATGTGGCGTATTAGGCTTGCAAAACGCGAATTACTGAAAGTGCGTTTGATACCAGTCCTTCATCCCCATCAATAAACATGTATGGAGGCAGGAGTTGGAACCTATATGTATTATAGGTTCTTGTTCAGCACTACTTAGGTAGAATTATATTTTAAGGGTTGTGATACCGGCTACGGTTCTGTGACTTCAATCATTTTCGGTTCCGCTTCCAGGATTTTTCGATTTTAATGGGTTCCAATGTAAACAAATAAAAATTTAAGAAAAAAATTACAGACAAAATTAGACTAGATTATTATTTTGCATAGTAGGTAATAATTTATAAGAAAGGATATTTAAATAAGTATAAATTGTGCAAACTCTTGTGCAGATAAAGCGCATTTTTTTAAACCCGAAATGACTTAGTAAATGGTAGCGTGCTATATTTATCAATGTTTTCTTTCTTGTTATATGATTAATGAGGAAGCTTCACCAATATATGTATCTTACTTGTAGACGTCCCAATCACCCTTTGTGAGTACCATCCTCTGATAATCTTTTCTTGAGATATAAGGAATGATTTATATCCGATCACGATAAGGAGTCGAGGAGGAGGACTATGGTTGGTAGAAATTAATTCCTTTAATTGAGACCTTTCATTAGAGTACCATGAAAGATAAAACCAGCTCCCCCTTCCCACATCCGCCAACCAAATCTCCTCTTTTGATAAGGAGCCCCCCACCCTCCTCCCCAAATACAAAAAAATTGTAGGATCTAACTTTTAAGAGAAAAAATATAAAACAGATTTTCCTCTGACAATGCGCAGCGTGTTTACCTACAAGAGAGAGACCGAAAAATACCGGTTCTTTGGCACTGGCACTCCTAATAACGGTAGCGGTTATCATAAATTATTTAATTACGGTTCCGGTTCTAAATGAGGGGCCTATAATTATGCAATCGGTTCCGCTACCGATTTTAACCGCTGTATTGAGCGTGTTTCGAGTTCTGTAAGATTGTATGTACATTCGACTTTAGTGCCGCACGCTGTATACAGTTTTGTAAACCGACCTTAATCTTTTATTATTTTATTGCTGATAAAATATCAATTTTTCCCATCCTGCAGTTGATTTGGAAAGTCATGCTACAAAATCCCGAAATGTACTTGATATTTTTCCGTGTATAAAACTAAATTGTAAATTTGGAGGCTAACTCTGACGTCACACATAACTGTGGTAACAGTGCGTTGCGTCCCTTTCTATCGCTAAATAATCCGTAACTGGCACGACTTCTCTCTCTTTGTCGTTGGACCTGAAATGCGTATGTTCCACCACGGAACATTCTAGAATTTATTCCTTTTTTACTTCTCAGTCGCCTGTCATTCATTTTGTTTTCGCTCGAATAAAGGATATCCTAAGTTCTCCACGTGTTTTTATCAACCGATAACGAAATACAATTTTTAACAATTTTTTATCACGTAAGTAATAATTTATTGATTCCGTTTCTTGGCAATAATTATTAAAGTTGCATGACATTATAATCTCTAAATTTAAACGTCTTTTAGAATGGTAAAGGAAACGAAATTTTACGATATATTAGGAGTGAAACCGGGATGTACTCCCGATGACTTGAAAAAGGCATACCGAAAATTGGCCTTGAAATATCATCCAGACAAGAATCCCAATGAAGGTGAAAAGTTCAAACAAATTTCGCATGCCTATGAAACACTCGCCGATCCGGAAAAGAAGCGGATTTATGATCAAGGTGGAGAGCAGGCGCTTAAGGAGGGTGGTGTTAGTGCAAGCAGCTTCTCGAGTCCAATGGACTTCTTTGACATGTTCTTTGGAGACTCTAGAAGGCATAAAAGAGAAAGAAGGGGTAAAGATGTGGTTCATCAAATGAGCGTGTCTTTAGAAGAGGTTTATAAGGGGGCAGTTAGGAAATTAGCATTACAAAAAAATGTGATCTGTGATAAATGCGAGGGCCGTGGAGGAAAGAAGGGAGCAGTAGAACAATGTCAAACATGTCGGGGTACAGGAATGCAAGTACAAATACAGCAATTGGGTCTAGGAATGATTCAGCAAATACAAACGGTCTGTTCAGATTGCCGTGGTCAAGGTGAACGTATCAATCCAAAGGATCGATGCAAACAATGCCAAGGGAAGAAGGTCGTTAGAGAGCGTAAGATACTTGAAGTCCACGTCGATAAGGGAATGGTAGATGGGCAAAAAATTGTTTTCAATGGAGAAGGTGATCAAGAACCCGAATTGGAACCAGGTGATATTATCATTGTGTTAGATGAAAAAGATCATCCAATTTACAAACGTTCCGGAGGCGATCTGATTCTTCGACAAGAAATCCAACTTGTAGAAGCACTTTGCGGTTTTCAGAAAATTATAAGAACTTTGGATGACCGAGATCTAGTTATTACAGCAATTCCAGGAGAAGTTACAAAGCACGGAGACGTTAAATGCATTTTGAACGAAGGAATGCCACAGTATAAGAATCCATTTGAAAAGGGACGGTTGATTGTACAATTTGTTGTGGTTTTCCCTAACCAAATAGCTCCAGAAATAATTCCTATGTTAGAAAATTGTTTACCCCCACGACCCGAAATCATGATTCCCGATCAAGCGGAGGAATGCACTTTATTACCTTTCGATATACAACAGGAAAATCGTAGACGCGAACACAAAAATGCTTACGATGAAGATGGCGATATGGGCGGACCGGGGGCGCAACGGGTGCAGTGTGCTACCAATTAAATTAATTTCATATAGACGCATTTTAACTTATCGTAATGTATTCCATTTGTATTATCATGGCACATCTTTTACTGTTGTGTATACTATTTATAAGGTTATTTAAGTAGTGAAATACATTTTTATTTATAGACATTTGTATAATCGGTCTAAGAGACTATAGATCGCATTCAAAAATTTGTACACATCATTTAGGAACCTCTCATGCTTTCTCTGTGACTTGTGTAACTTAAACACTTATATGGAATAAATTTCTGATTGAAACTCAACTGTAACTGCGAAGTTAGATTGTATGTGTCATAAAATTTATTTTTTTGTGTAGCATAGCAGGAGACACCTTTGGAGACTGTCCGAATTCAAGTGTATTTTTTATTTATATATTCCAGTGTTGAGTTTATGTAATAAAAAAGTCATTGTATGTGTTTTAGATTTTAAATAGCTATTATACAAAACACAAAATTTTAAGTACCAAGAAATGAGCAATTACTAAATCCATAAAATATTTAAATTTCAAATAGTACTACTGTGGCTTATCATTTCTACATATTTAATATGTGGAAGTCCTTAAACGATAAAAAATCTCGAAAATGAAACATTGTAGCAAATGCTAAAAATGTTCGCCGTTTACAATTTGGCCATGACCTAATTTACTATGAAAGCCTCGTTAACTGCATCACTGCACACATTGAAGCCACAACTTTGTCTCGTATTAATTATTTTTCTGTTTTATTAAAGCAGAAACTTTGTTAGTATCTTTTATAGTTTATAAAATTATTGGGTTTATACCATGCTATATTTATCAATGTAAACATTTAAAGGTCGCCTGGCACATTCAATAAGATCTACGCATACTGCAAGAAGAATCAAGTCTTCCGCAATATTACATTTTCCTATTGTATATATACCTTCCTCTGACACTTCATTTTCGAGAAATTCACACATAGGTTTTGAGATCACCAGTAGATCTCTAGTCCAGACGTCCATTTGCGACTCATTTTCATCATCCGAGGATTCACGCCCTAGCTGCATTATCGGCACTCAATAAATTAACACCCTGTATATGAGAACAAATTTCTTTGAGTGTAATTTATTATATGGTAGGTGAATTAAAGAGTTATTTCAGATTACTTTTCTTACCATGCAATTAGAAATTTACCAACTCGGTTCCAAAGATAATGCCAACTACCTACAACAAACGTGAGGGGGCCTCCCCCATCATTCCGCTTATCGGTTCCTCCCTGAACTTGAAGAGAACTTTATAAAATGGCAAATAATGCAAAAACATAAGAAAATAAGTAGCAAACTGGTAATAAGTAGGTAATTAATTGCATACTGTATAAATGTTTGGTCTTTTGAAGGTACTTGATTGTAAATTTTAATGGGCATGCATAGAGGTCTATTAGTTGTTATGTTCAATCTATTGGTCACTGCATGTAAAAGATACTAATTCATGGAGGGGGGGGGGGGCATAAGGCAACAAAATTTTAACGCCGTCTGACACACCTTCAAGGTATAGGGTACAATTGCAAAAACTTTCAGAATGCTAGGACAATTCCCCTAAAGGTGTTCAAACCATCAGCAGAAGTAAGTCCGAACAGACAAAATGCAAACTATAGCAAGTTGTTTTTAATTTAAAATAAAACGCACTAAAAATTCATCCCAATATTGGTCAAACACGAATACCCTAGAGGTACTCCTTTCGGAAATTAGAATACATACTAGGTATATATATGTACAGCAAGCATCTTGCTGTTTATTAAAATCTAATAACATATAGCGCTACTAAAAAGAAAGATTAAAAAAATTGGCAGATTTCCCAATCCATGCAACCATCGGAGACATTGGAAATGAATTACTTTATATCAAAGTTTTTTTCTAGAAATCCGAATATTGTATTGTATGTAATTATGAATTATTGCCAGCCATAATTTAGTGTAACCTTTACATAATTGTTTGTTTATTTAAAAATTTGATTGTTGAAATGTATGTACAACTAAATATGCATGTTTTGAAATGGATAATTTGGTAGGGTGGAAGATAGCTCCTGAGCGAACCCTGTACCATTTGCGAGATTTAGCAACAGAATAAACATTATTATTATTATTAAAAGCGACTTGAACACACACATCAATAGGTACAAATGGACTGAGTAGTATGTGCAGAGCCAACTGTCTTAGTTGCAGACAGATTTTTTCTGAAATTTTAACAGTAATAAGTCATTTTGGGTATATGGTTGAAAACGAATTTGGTTGTAATAACCAATTTTGATGTATTCTCTTAAAAAATCTGTGTGTAAAATTACATGTAGAAATTTGTCCGAGTACAGCAGCTTTTAGTGTATTTGGAAAAAATGCTTGTTGTGGGTCTATTCGCATTTGTTTTACCATGTCATAATTCATAGATCTTCGTTGGACACCCTGCCAATAGATATCCAAACATTTCAATTATGTACATCATATACATATACATCTGCAATATCCGCCAGACATGCAAGGGTCGCTATATTAATACAGTAAGACAATAACCATAATATAATACCAAGAAATGTCCAAAACCATGTTAAAAATAATCGTGTTGAGAATTTTGTATTTGGAAACCAGACTTTTAATCCGGCTCATATTTAATAGCACTAACCCTTGAACTCGTAGAAATTGATTAGCGAAAATTTGACATCACCGTCTCAAATCGTTCTTGAGGAACAGACAAACAAAGCCAACACATAAGGGAAAACAAAAATTCCCCTACAAACTGGTTATTTATCACTTGTAGCTTTGAATGCTATTCATTTAATGCTCATTACTTGTTACTTGTAATAACAACCCTGTCGTAACACTGGATTAAAACAAAAGGTTATTGGGGCGAGGCACCCAAGCAATCCAGAGCAGGTGTTCGGTGAAAAAATTAACATTAAAATTAAAACTACACAGTAGGCGCAGTTCCAAATCTGTCACTGAGTTGTTTATTCTAAAGAATAACCATCTATAATACGGGTTTTTGAAAATTTAACCGGGTAATTTTGCTATGGGAAGAATTATTGTTTCCGTGATTATTTCCACCAACCCAGTTGAATTTTCGAAAATCGCCATGTACCTACTTATTTTACTTATGTCACAGCCGGGATACACATTAGCATTGTTTATAAAACATGATTGCACAATGATTTGGTAAGGAGGTAAGTGGTAGGAGAGAAACTGTACGACTATAAATTTGAGATGTACCCTAAGATTGATAAATACAAAAATTGCAATATGTCTCTAGTCAAGTTCTACAACCACTGGGGCATCTTCTTCATCATCAGAATCTAAATGAGTAAAATCCCATTCATACCTATTTGTAAGATTGCTTTTAAACTTTTCTACTTTCGATTTAAATCTTCCATCAACATCGCTATCACTTACACACCGGAAGAACACTCGCAATTTCACATAAATAATGTTATTGTTTGTCACAATGTCCGCCAAAAATTCCTCTGGTGTTTCCAGAATTTGAACCTCAAGTGTAGTTATTAGCGCATCATACAAAGTGTAGTATTTTGTAATTGCAATGTCACAAGAGCATAGCAAACACACTAAATTTTTCCAATGTTCAAATGCTTCTATGCTGTGACCAACCAAGAAACATATGTACGAAAACTGTAGCTCACCAATTAAATCAATTTCCCTGAAAAGACGGCATCAATTTCAAATAGTACCACTGTTGAAACTTACTGTGAATAGTTTTGCAACATTTTTTCTAATGCATATGTCGAGTCCAAGGAATAATGAGTGATTTGTGATGGAGTTGATCCTTCTGGGAAGTTTCGTTTTGGTACTGCAGTAAAGCGTATCTCAGTACCTGCAGTGGGTCTCATGTTAGGAAGCAATTCATCTTCTAAGTCTTGCATTGAACTGCTACCAGCTCTAGGCCTTCGCATTAACTGATTATTCAAATCGTTACCAGAATTTCGAGGTCTGTTTTCATTACTACAAGGTTCTAAATCCAGAGCAGATCTGATTTTTCCAACTTCTGGCGTTAATTTCTTTATTAAAGTATCTAAAACATCAAATTTGGACGTTTATAGATAAGTATTTACACTATATACCTGTGATATGTGATGATAAAACAGTCCACTTTTTCCAAACATCCAGAGGATATGGGCCTAGAAACTTATCCAATGTAGGAACGTTATCCTTTAGTAAAACAGACTCTCTTTCTGGGACGTTATCAGAAGACACATCTTGAAGGTTAATATCCCACTTTCTCATTACGAATTCGGATTTTTTAAAGTTGTAGAAAAACCCAACTTTAGGTAGTATATCTCCATAGTTATTTAATGCACTGTAATGTATGAAGTGTATACCAGGTGGAATCATTTTGATCCCTCTAAAATTTTCCCCGGTTGTGAAAATCTTCATATCGATACCGAATTCTGTTCCTGGAGGTACATGAAGAAGAACTAATCTTCCACCATCTACTAACAAATGCTTCATTAAAGCTTCATCCATGTTACAATAGTTTCAATAAAAAACAGAAACAAATAACCCAAAAACCAAAATGTGTGGTTATGCAAAAATTAAAATAATAAAATATTCGCGTTAGACAGTGGCGTGTAGTTTGCCCGCCGCAGGGGGGGTTGTTAGGTTGTCCGTTGAATTAGCTGATTCAGTCGCTCTACAGATCATCAGTCCCATAGACAAAATAATTAAAGAAACATAACGTGCATTTTTGAAAAAATGTTTAATAAAAGTACAATTAAGTATAATAATGGTGGGTTTATACAGTCATTATCATTAGTTCACCAATTGGTTGGTCTGCCTCGCCACAGAACCTGCACGCGGGAGCTACATATGTTGTGCAAGTGAGTTGGCCATCTAGTGCTCCGTGAGGATGTTTCCCTAATCTGTCGACCTCTATTCAGTTTTAGAAGTCTTAACGGCTTAGACTTGCCCAGGAGCCCCGATAAAAAGGCGCTGGGCTGTTTGTTCGTTGCAACTGAGCGTACGGGCCCTGTAGATGATAGTATCATGAGCTTATCCTATTAGACTTACGTCTTACATAGTTCCCGCATTCAAGCGCGTGCCATAGCCGTTCGTATCCTATCAACTGATGACAGAGGGCCTTCAGCGCTACTTGAATGGCACTGAATTATGTATCTGCTTATTGCAGTTATCTGAGGTGACTTATGCGCAGGTCATTTATTTATTTATTTATTTATTTATTTATTTATTTATTTATTTATTTATTTATTTATTTATTTATTTATTAATTTAGGTAGGTACTCGATCCTTTTCCCCGACGCGACGTACTTGGCGTGTTATCGGGAAACTAAACAAGTATAAATTGTGCACAACTCTTGTGCAGATAAAGCGCATTTTTTTAACTGAAATAGCTTTTGTTTTGACATCACCAATGGATATATTTTTTGCAAACGTCTCAATTGTGAGTACCCTCTTCCGACAATCCGTTCTTGAGGTAAAAGGAAATATACCCGATCACGATAAGAGGTCGAGGAGGAGGGCTATGGTTGGTAGAAATTAATTCCTTTTGTTGAGATCTATCATTAGAGTACCATGAAGGGTAGAACATGTGTTAAACCCCCCCCCCCCCTTCTCCTTAAAGCTTAACTTAGCACCACTAAAGGCATGCGTATGCAAAATCTGAGACCAGTTTGTCGTATGGAGAAGCTATGCACGTTTTACTTTCAAAAACAGCATCTCGCGAAATAATTCGTGGGCGGGGGGCCCTTTTAGACAGCGAAATTTCATGGCCGTCTGGCACACCTTCAAGGTATAGGCTACCTAGTGCAAAGGACCATTCCCCTAGAAGTAGTTCAAAACGGTAGAAGTGGGTCCGGACGGACGGACGGACAAACCGCAAACAGCACATTTTTTTAAATTCTTAAAAAATGCGCTAAAAATGACACATTTTCTTAGCGACCCCACCCTTGATTCTTCACCTTTGATGCAAGTTTACCTAAGAACAATTCACCCCTTTATTAACTAGAGTAATGTGCAATTAGAATTTGTATGTAATATTTTAAACAGGCTCAATTTTTAAAGTTCTAATTAAACATCCAAAAATGTTACATAAACAGTTTACGTTATGCAGCTTTTTAACCCCAGGGATAAAATGAAAAATAAGACGCTTCTAGCTGGTCTCGCTTCTGTGTATTAACTCAGACATTGACCTTAATATGCGATCGATATAAAAAACAAACACTCAGATCATACAACGTTTAACTTCTCATGTAATTGGCGCCCTTTTGTCTTGGAAGTAAAGGTGTTTTGTGGTATTGGGTAATCAAGGGTTGTGATTGGAGATTCTAATTTGTAATAATTATAAACCTTTGGGGGGCAATTTAAAATTTTAGCATTACGGGGAGGTGTGGTGAAAGTTTACTACACGATTTTATGACGGTGTGATTTAGTGTTATTATATAAACACAATAGATGTCACGGCGGTATGAAATTAGCTGTTGGCATCGAACACGCAATGATTTCTGGGAATATGAAAGGGGAACCATATTTTACAGTGTCAACTACTGGATATTTATGTGATTGCTGTGAATTAACAATATAGATATATGAAAGTGATAGTTTGTGAATAGTATTCATGTGGTCGGAGATACATTATTATGCAGTTGAACTTTAAAGGTTTACAGAAGATGCTCCTTTGTGGTATTTTTCATAAGAGCAGAAGGAAAATTTAGTAACACAGGTGTTGGGTTAATCTCAGTTGCAGATTTTTGTGAAAACATATTTCTAGTGATAAGTTTCCGTTCCCAGTTCATCCATTGATTGTAATGCGAATTTTTTCAAACAGCGATTATACAAAGGGAAAAAAGACGAAATGCAGGTAAGATTTGTGTTTTTTTTTCTTTATTTGCTTATTACTTACTCAGGCAGTACAATGAATTTAAGTGGATAATGTGCTGCATGTGTTTACACCAATCTTTTAATGTGTCTGTGTGGAAGCTTAACCCAGTAAATTAATTGGTATACCACATGTTCTCATTACATCAAATTTATAATTAAGATTGAAGTTTACCTTCTTCAATTCATTGCAAGAAATTTTAATCAATACTTATGAACTTTTAAGGCAAAATTAGGTGGCCGATGGAATTTTTACAATTCATTCTACTGATACAAAGAAAGTACTTTTTCTATAGTCACACATGAGGGGAAAATCACTTTAAAGTGCATTGTACACCATGCTTAACAATCGGAGAACCGTAAAAACCGTTGTTTACAGGAATATAGCGTATGAAACTTTTCGAATTGCAACAGTGGCCTAAGCCCTAAACTGATCTGGCTGATTACCAGATTACACAAAACAAAATTAATATCAACGAAAAACATGACGTTCCAAATGGTGCTGCCAAGAATTTGTATTATAAACTGTAATGAACAAACTAAAACAAAACACAATCATAATACGGCAATTTGTTAATTCCATTCATCTGTTACTTATCGTTAATGGAGTTATTAGACATTTACAAGAAATATTTTTACTAACAATTCCTCGCTTAGCAGATCGTTAGACTACTGTGTTTCACCTCGGCGGTGAAAATGTCAAGTTTTTTATGAAGCTTAATCCAAAAAATAACACTGTATTAGAGATGGTATACGATCTTTCCTAATAAAAAATTGTTCGACAGTAATACCAGTTCTTTAACTTTTTTATTCATAAAGTTCAATTTCCAGAGGATACCGAATCGGAAATCAGGTGCATTTTTCACAGGTGGTCTTAAATATAGTAAGAAATCGTTGCTTCCATTTCAAGCTGATCTATTTCCACGAACTTAATGAACTATCGAATCTTGAGGCGTATCTATCTGAGTGCAGATTTCAGTAAGAAGTCACTGTGTGCGGGAGTTAATGAACATGCCTCTTTTGGTAACATTAAGCGGTGTCTCTTAGGGATGTACTGTGGGACCACTCGTGTTTTCTATTGTTATTAACAATATTATCTCGAACATTACATATCAGCTTCTGATATATATATATGTTAATGATTTTAAAATATTTACTTTTGTAGACAGTGCAAATAATCCCTATCTATTAATCGAGTACGTTGCTTGCTTTTCCCTTTTACTAATCAGTCATTTGTTTTGTAACTGTGTCATTGTAAAGTGTATGTGTGTACGATCATTGACAAAAGTAATGATCTGCTAATAGGTAAACTCTGTAGCATAAGCAAACAACATGACTATTACATCATTCTGTTGGTTTTTTCAAGAAGGAGATACCTTAATTTGTTGGCTCGCATTTCTTAGTTCCTCAATGTATTCAAATGTTGGCCTTGTATGCTGCAGGATTTACCTATTCTGCTCGCTATTCTGCAATCATTACTTTTGTCAATGACTGTACATAATATTGTGCGATTGTATGTGAATAAAATTTTATTCATATGACTTTTCGCCATATTTGCACCCGTTTCTTCTTTTGTTTAAATCTATGTAAAGCTCAGTTTATACTCTCGGCCGCGTTTTAAGCAACCACTTGTATTTACAATGAACTTAAAAACCTCTTTAAATACTTTAATTGGTTGTAGTTCCTTTAATTTCAATTTCAATTTTAAGCGCCTATTTACTAGTGGTTAGGCTCGTGGTTAGGTGTGAAACCATTTTTGTTCAGTATTGCATTTTTTTAGAAAATAACTAAAGCGAGAGGTAAAGATATAGGTACTGCATGTTTAATTTAAAAAAAGGTTACTGTATTGAATATCTCGAGAGGGTAATCCCTTGAATAGGGGGGCACCACATGCGCAATATTGCACACACTGCAATAGTATTGCACAAATTGTCTTAATATTGGACAATATTGTGCACAAAACAAAATGAACATGCGCAAACTAACTCGCGCATGCGCAAGTGTGTCAAAGTTTCAAAAAGCTGTCAATTGTCGAGGTTTTCACATATGTGAGTCAACTATTTCATCGTGGGGGTGGTATTTGTGCTAGCCACAGCACATTTTTTGTTGGACCATTAGTGACAAAGTTATAGAGGAAATTCGACAGCAGTATTACCGAAATAAACTTGTGCATATCTTGAACCCTGCGATAAAGGGTTATAAGGAGGATTGTACAATAAAAAGTCATGATTAACTGAACAGTTGCTCTGAATGTAAAATTAAAAGCCTAACAGTTCTTTAAAAACGTGGATAATTCGCCAAATAAAAATTCGGCTTATTTTCGAAAAGCTACATGGACGGCCCATATTATCACATTTTGCTCTATTGTGTTCGAGATTGTGTTCAACACTCACATTGCCTTTAACAAAAGACTAGAAATACTTTGTGGGACATCCTAAATACATTAACGATCTGGCAAAATGTAGAAATGCTAAATAATAAAAATTTTAAAAATGCATGAACCGGGAATCGAACTCGCGCCGCCGTCCGCGTGGTAGTTACAAGGATTGGGTGAACGACGACGGCGACGACTAGCATCTTAATAAACATGTATATGGATATCTTTTCATCAGCCCTTGTCGATCATAATCTATAAAACAAAGTCGTGTATGTTACACGACTTATAACGGCTGGATCAATTTTTATAATCACTAATCAATAATAACACGAAAAAATAAAAGAAAATTATTATAAAAGTAAATCAGAGAACTAATGACAGCAACGGTCAAATCAACTGTTTTCAATCTTACCAACCGTCAAATTAAAAAATGTCAAATTACTTAAAAAGTGATATACTCGGAATTTTACAGTCTTGTAATGACGTCATTTTTGTCTATCCTTGTTTAACTAATGTAAAATGACAATGACAAAAAATTTTGCCGAAATGTTGTTGTGAAATGTTGTTGTCGTGGCTAAATTTTACCTGAAATGCTTGTCAAGTGATTGTCAGTTTTGAAGTTTTGAAAACGCCAAAGCGTCAAAACATGCCGCCAAAAAACCCTCATCGATTTAACGAACAAACACAGTTAATAATTCTAAATGTGTTGGCTTTCTTTCAAATTGAACAGGAACAAGTTCGGAATGGCATACCACTAGACATCAACAATGTTATACAGCGAACTGCACAAGCAACGAAAGTCAGCCCAACAACCATTTCAAATTTGAGAAAAAATGGTGTAAAATCCGACAAAGATTACGCATCTAATGTCTCTACCAAGCAAAAGATTAACAAGACGAAAATCACAGAATATTTGAAGAATAAAATTCGGGATACAATCTATTATATGTACTCCCAAAAGGAATATGTTACACTGGCAACTATTAGACAAAAATTTCTGGAGCAAAACGAATATTTTCAATTTTCCATTGATTCATTGAGAAAGTGGATCAAAAGTATGGGTTTTAAATGGAAGAAGTCCAATAACAGAAAATATCTTATGGATTTACCGGATATTGTCCACAAACGAATAAAATTCTTAAGGGAGTACATTGAAAACAAAAATTTGGGACATGAGGGTTATACTCCGGTTTTTATGGATGAAACCTGGATATTTAGTAAGGGATCATTTCGAAACAGCTGGCAAGATGATACTAAGCACACGGAATCAATTAAACCCAATGAAGGTAAAATAAGATATTATAATACCTTTTCAATATTATTAAAAGAGATATTCTTTAGGTCATCGATACATTATTGTCCACGCTGGGACGAACGATGGCTTTATTGGTGGGGCAAGTTTGATTTTTAAAAGTGGAAAAAAACAGGGGACTATCATGATAATATGAACAGGGGTAATTTTGAAAATTGGTTCAAGACTCAACTGGTGCCAAATCTTCCTGAAAAATCTTTAATTATTATGGACAACGCAAGCTACCATTCTGGCCTTTTAGAGAAAATTCCCACCAAATCATGGACAAAACAAAGAATGATAGAATGGTTAGGGGAAAAAAATATCGGCTATCCAGAAAAGGCAATGAAGGATCAAATATGGAGCATTGTCAGCGCAAACTGCCCCAAAGAGAAAAAGTACTACCTTGATGAATATGTTAAGCCTTTAGGACATAAAATTTTACGGTTACCGCCATACCACTGCCAATTTAATGCGATTGAAATGGTGTGGTCTCAGTGTAAACAAAAATACGATCAGTACATTGCAAATTTTAAGGGATCACCACAAGAGGTTTTGGCAACATGGGAAAGGGTTATCGGGGAGATTTCTAGGGATAATTGGGAGAAATACGTAAACCATACGGACAAAGTAATACAAGAGGCTTGGGGAGCAGTACAAGTTTGTGATGCTTCTGACATCCCACCTCTTGTTATCACTACAGACGCAGATGACGACCTTACTGACGACGAATACTTTGATTTTGACTCTGAAGATACGGACGAGGGCGACTAATTTTCTTCTAATACTGTGACCATTACAATCGCAATAAATTGGCATTGGTATATTTTTGTTTTACGATTTTGATTTTCCAACTATTCATCAAGGTAGTGCAATTTTTTCTTGTGTAGATGTGGTTTCGATAGTGGTTCTTTGAATTTTTATGTACTCCTCTGCTAATTATTTTTTGGGTCTTTTCGGGAGTATTGATTCCTAAATAATATTCTGTGATTTTCGTTTTGTTAATCTTTATTTATTTAAAAACAAAAATATGTTAATATTACTTATATGTTAGTTGAGCAAGTTATTAAAATAATTAGTGAGTAAATGACCTTTTTTGAAATACTAACATTTTATCCATCGCGGTTTCGCTCGCAAAAAATATGAACTATTCGCATTTTTTAACATGTTAAAAATTTATTTTCGATATCTTCAGTCGTTTAGGCTGTGCGTTGATATCTCAGTCAGTCAGTCAGTTAATTAGGACTTCTTCTTTTATTAAGACCTATAGATTTCTTGTGGAAATTGACTTAATTATTATCAAAAAATGCTAAAATATTATGTACACCACTGTATAGTAAAAGTCATACAGGTAATTAGACACCAGTAGTCAGTTACTTAGCAACAAATAAATTTAATAGGACATACGTTTTTTCCCACGAAAATGACGTCATTACACGACTGTAAAATTCCGAGTTTAGGTGATCTGCGTGATTTGGATCAACTATAAATCACGCATTGTGTAATAATGATCAATAAACGCTTGCCGCTGAAAAATACACAATATGTATTTCAACAGATTTAAAGTGACCTTGCAATTTTGCAACAAATCTTCAACATTCAAAATTTTGAATAATCTTTTCTTTTTGATTTCAAAAATGCGTAGGTAATTTGTTGACATTTGCTTTAGTCGTTTTTGAAATATTTGCATTTATTTATTTATTTTTGTAAATGTTGGTTACATTTTATGAAAAAATGAAGTTGGTCTAGGTTTTATCCAGAGTTAAGATAGGTATATTAATTAATAATAAATAATAATGGTCATTTATTTGTTATGTCAATTGCGATTTGGTCTCGCATTTGGTCAAACAATTTGATAATAAATAAATGTCAACATTGTATATTTTTGGAATGAAAAAGAAAAGATGTATTCAATTTTTGAAAAATATACAGAGCCAAGTACGCCCTGTACTCCATTAAAAATTTTCCAAATGTGCAGTTTTTCTAAATTTGCGATATCCATTTGTTTTTTTTATTTACTTTACATTTTCTGGCGATGTATGATAACTTTTTGTATTTAAAGTTTACATCCGGAGAAATAATGACCTGCACCAACATAAGTACGGAGACAACGAGCGAGAAAGTCACTTCCGGTTGACGAATATTGACCAAAATTCGTAACCGTTAGCGAGTTATCGTGTCCACAGACGGACGGACAGAAAGTCCAAAATCATAAACTCGCTTTTTGTCGCTCGCTAATGATCACAATAAATTCTTCTGCAATTCTAAATGTTTCAAAATTATTTTGAAATTCCTGGAAAGACCAGAAGATAGTTCCAAATACATCTTGAAATTTCTGCGCTGTATGCACTAACAATACTAAAGTGATTTCCCCCCAGTTTTCCCTTCTCTCCATGACTGAATGAATTTTGACAATTAGGTAATTATTGAAAGCGCTTTTTCTAAAATCGCGCAATATTTTGCACAGAATAATCTAATAAGTACAATTTCATTGCAGGCATATTGTTCTATAAGAAGAGGCACGCAGTGTGGGCCGATAATGTACAGGCAGGATGGCCGGCAAACCTGAGTTATCAGCTGCTACTGGAGTGCAAAATGTTGTAGTTTACGTTTCCGACGCAAACTTCGGCCAAACGTATGCAGTTGGCCAGCAGAATGTTTCACCTTTCAACACGCAAACATCCCATAATGCGACAGTGGCATACACCAACTCATCACATTCACTGGCCCCTGTGGAAGGGACGACCAAGACATTTCCAGAAAAAATTCGTTTACTCAAACCGTACACGCTTAACGGACAGTTTGTTAATGAATCGGAGGGATATTTCTCAAATAACACGCCGCCTGTGATATCGGAGAATGGTTTTCCGCAAACGTGCGCGACAAATATTATAAATAACATAACCGAATTTCAAAACGTAAATGTAAATAATGGTACGGTTTTAAATCAAAGTAATTTTACGAGTACGTCGATCAAAAACTTAGTCAATTATGGTGGCAATAGTTCCGAAATATCAACCGAGAAAACGCCTGCTCCAGGCCGGCTCGAAGTTAGAGTACGCGAGGAATGTGATATCCGTGAAGGTTACTCTTCCGCGGATTCGGGTTATGTGAGTGTTATGGGTGGTGATGGACCTTGCCAAAGTGTACGGTGTGATTCAGTGAGATCGGAAACTGCGGAATCAAGTTGTAGTAGTTTAAGTTCTGCAGATGAAGGATTATTTGTGATTCAACCGCAAAGATCTGAAATGGTTGTTTATGATGGGAATGTAAGCGTTAGGCCGGGTGGTGTTGTACTTGCCGTAGGATCGCCCGATACTCCTCAAGTGCAATCCTCGAATATACCACTTGTACGAACTGTTCCAGGTCCCCCACCATTGTATGTCACTGTACCATATGGTTGGAAACGGATACTTAACAATGGAGTTGTTATTTATATCAGGTATAATTTGTTTTAATATTTACTTTTTTCACTTTTTTCTTTTGGTTTATTTTCTATTACTCATCTATTTATATTGTCTGGTTTTTGAGACAGGAGAAACAATTGCACCAGAATGCCGTTGAAACCTTTATGATATATGCGACACAGAATATACAACAATACAGTAAGCTACACTTCACTTGTCGCTACAAAATTAAATGTCAGTAGACCTTTTTAAAAGAATAAAACTCGAAAGAGTCGTTGTCACTAACTCGGAGAACCTCGGAATAAACCAACAAAACCTATTCCACTTTAAATGTTAAAGTACAGGTCCATATCCAATGATATGTGATTATTATTATGCTCCTTATGTTAGTATGAACAATTGAACATTATGAGATCATTTTGAAATAAACTGATGCAAACTATACAACACATACAAACCAGTAGTAGGTATACTTCATCCATGTATATTATAATAATAAGCGAGATAACAAGCTTACTGTCTACTGTGTCCTCGACTGTGTCTCTTACACATAAGATATGAGCAACAAAATTTTGATTCAGAAATCATGGAAGTTTAAGGTCCCTTCTAATATTAGTTTAAAGTAGGTAAGTATTAGATCTACTTACTTGGGCAGTAAAACTAATCTAATTACACATGACTAATATCTCTCTCTTTCAGAACCAGCCGAGGTACCAAGTTTCAATCAAAATTTTGTTGCTCACTCTTTACAAGTTGTTAGAGGAGGATGGCAGTTTATCTGAAGTGAAATGTTAAATTTGTCCGATAGGTATTCTCGCACGATTAGGGAGTTGTGCGCGGGTGCACCATCCTGTTGAAACCAACAGTTTCTTACTTTTGTTTTTTTGTGTGTGCCATACATCGTATTCGTAATAAAAAATGCTACTCAATACAGTATGTACTTTTTTACGGGACATATAAAAAATAAAATTGATGATAATTGCAATTTAATATTTAAAAGAAAATAAATAAATAAATATACAAATTATAATAATTAAATCCTGGGAGCGGACGAACGAAGCGGCAGTCGGCGGAACAAACAAACGAGCGAAGGGACTCCAGCGCCATCAAGCGAACATCCTCGCGCCTGGTCTAGGTCGGCGGTAGCAGCGGTCTTGCGGATCGGTCTCGGAAGCCGCGGGTGTAACCTCAACCGAAAAAACGGCAGCTCCAGGAATCGGACGGGTTCAGAAGATGGTGGCGGTCACTTCCGAAAGACTAAAACAAAATTACGCCAAACTCCCTAGCGGGAATGAAAGCAACAAAACACAAATCAGCGGAAAAACAAATGCGGAAAACTTCCAAAACAAAATTAAACGGTCTGAATGCAAAATAAAATTTACGGAAAATATCCAAACGGTACGGTTTTGCAAAAATGAATATACGACAAAGCTCACAATTTCGGTACTTAAAAACAGAGCTTGCGAAGAGGCAAAAGTAAAAAGATTTAAATACAGTACGGTTGCGAAAAAGAATTAACGGAAAAATGATAAAGATTAATACGGTACTTATAAATATAATTGGCCAAAATGCAAAAGCAAAAGATTCTAATTCATAGTGCGTTTTTTTTTATTTATTTAAACGTCTATTTCGAGTAGGTAGAAACTGGAATTCTCATTTCGCACGCTTATACCTTGGATACGTTAAAACAAATTAAACTTTTTATTTATTTACCTACTCCTTTCTCCGACATCGGAAAAATATGGGACCGATGCCAGACTTCAAGTTTTTTAAGCGCACACCTAACGGATGTACTCTCGATTTAATCGGCGGTTGTTATCTGTAACCCATTTAAATAATTACGGCTGATTATACTTATCCAAATAGTCGGAATGAAGTCCAGCAAAGTCCATTTGTTTCGTGGAATGTGAGGTCAAGCGGCGCAATCGTTTATCACCATGATATTTTCCCGATGGGGTAATACATGAGCAAAATGTTGTACGAAAGACTACCAGTTGCCAAAGACTACCACAGACTACCAGTAGTGACTACAAGAGACTACCTCATGAATACCACAGACTACCATATGAATACCAGAGACTACCAATGAATACCAGAGACTACCACATGAATACTACAGACCACCAATGAATACCAGAGACTACCACATGAATACCAGTGACTACTCCATACTACCACACAGGTGGCAGCGAGATAAGAAGGAATTGTACCTGGACTGCGACCGATGTTGGGCAAGATCCTTTAATTCTAGATTTAGATCCAGATCAAAGATCCGCACCTAGATCAAGATCGTCCTAAAATGATCTAGGTCCTTTATAGATGCTCCATAGGTAAATCTGATTTACATGGGTGGATTTGATTCATTATTCGGAAAATGCTTAGGTACTTATCTCATTCTGTGTAACCCCTTCAGGTTTTACTTTTATCTATGCAAAATTCGCAAAACAGCAAGAAAAATGATGCGAAAAAGTTCTTCTTTGAAAATTATAATAACCGCCTACATCTGAATTACTACTTAAGGCAAAGTGGTGTGCTTACCTACATAACAATAACGTATTTTTCGGATAATTCGGGTAGACCTGGCGGCGGCATGCCCATGAATCAGTTGTACAGGGTGAGTCAACGATTGCGCGGAGTAACTTAATGCCTTGAAGATAAGACTTTTCGATAGAGCCTTTTGTATTATATGTTTGAATATTCTCCACATTTTAAAAATATTTGGAATTATACAGGGTGCGCCCACAAAGTAGGGCGCCCAAATGGTACATTTTTTAAATAGAACCCCCTGTATTTGAATGCATTTTTGAATTCTACGTGTAATTGTACGTCTTTTTTATTATATGCGTAATATCCGAAAAACTAGTAGTTTTAAAGATAATTAGATTTGTAAGAAAAATTGGGCATTTGCAAGCGTCAGTATATTGTCAAAATTATTAATTAAATTTTGATTCCAGGTTTTATATCTTTTATCCTTGGTTAAGTAAAAGTCAAATAAATACATCTACTATGAAATATTAAAAAACTAGCTTACATGGTGTTTTTTGGTAGGTCCAACGTTACAAAACTTCATATTAAAAATCTCACTTTTTTTAAATGGAACACCCTGTATATTTTTGTCATCATTTCGCTCCTCCAAAAACCTTTAACTCTTGATAATAATGTCCTATACCTATCTCTGATAGTTTTCGAAATATCTTGGTTTTCCTGGGTTTTATATTCTAATCTTAAATAAGTTATATGTAATTTACATAATAGTGAGGTGGCCATGCAAAAAAAGGCAATTTTTTTCTGCCTCGTTCAAAGCTAAAATCATATTTATTAATTCATTTTTCTAATAATTCGTTTAAGTGTATAAAAACTAGAGAATAAATTTGATAGTAAAAACAAACAAATATCTTGGTTTTTCTACTTTTTATATTTTAATCTGAAATAAGTTCTAATTTATATAATAACGAGGTGAATATGAAAAAAAAATGAAACCAATATCACTGACTGGATGACATTAGGAGTTCAATTAAATTGGCTTTATAGTCAAATGTTTTTACTTATTTTCCAGTTTTTGGACATAAAATAGTTTGAAAATAGTATATTAAAGTACAAGTGTCATTTGACGAAGATTGTCGCACGAGGTAGTTTGCCGCATAAGCCGCGTAGCGGCGAATGCGGCAAAAGCCGAGTGCGACAAGTAGACAAATGACACGTGTGCTTTATACTATTTTTTTCTATTTCGACTTTTATTTTAAATAATAAATTATACAAATTATAAATATTGCCTTTAGGCGTTGTTAGGTAATTTTAAACTATCATTCAGTGTATGTTGGTAATAGACACAATTCATTTATTTTCACGTTGGCTAACCTGATTCCTGTATTTTCAAACTTCAAACTTTTAATTATTTGGTCATAATTCCATTTTGCGGCAGTTATGATAAATACGGATGACAAACACGTCTCTTGTACCCCACCAGAGATCCAAGAGATTGCCAATGAAGCGACGTTAAATTTACTGCCTGTAAAATCGAAAGTAAAGTACGAGGAGTACAAAATTTTTGAAAACTGGCTGGCCGAGAAGGGGAGTTCAAAAAGTAAGCAAGAATGTACTGCTGGCATATTTTACTACGCTAAGTAAAAATAAAAAAAGTTCTACCCTTTGGAGTATATATATTCAAAATTAATCGGAATTAATACAATCGGTCAAGTTCCTCGTACGTTATTTACACTTTACAGGTTATGTTTAGTTTTGATTTGACGGATACCGTTGACAGCAAAAAAGCGAGGGGTACCAATCCAACAAAATAAAAAAAAAAATGCGTTTCTATTTCTTTCGGCATTATTTCTGTCTAGAAACGCACGCAAACTGGGCCAATCAAGTAAGGTTTCGGTATTGTTTCCACATCGAAATAGAAAAATAAATTAATCGATATGATTTTCGTTTTGGACGAGATAGATAAAAATTGCCTTTTTTTTGCTTGTCCACCTCACTATTATGTAAATTACATATATAACGTATTTAAGATTAGGATATAAAACCCAGGAAAACCAAGATATTTCGAAAACTATCAAAGATAGGTATAGGGCATTATTATCAAAAATTGAAGGTTTTTGGAGGATCTAAATGATGACAGAAAAATATACAGGGCGTTCCAGTTAAAAAAGTGAGATTTTTTAATATGAAGTTTTGTAACTTTGGACCTACCAAGAAAAACACCCTGTAAGCTATATTTTTTATGTTTCATAGTAGATGTATTTATTTGACTTTTACTTAACCCGTGATAAAAGATATAAAACCTGGAATCAAAATTTAAGTAATAATTTTGACAATATACTAACGCTTGCAAATACCCAATTTTTCTTAAAAATCGAATTATCTTTAAAACTACTAGCTTTTCGGATATTAATCATCATATAATAAAAAAGACGTACAATTTCACGTAGAATTGAAAAATGCATTCAAATACAGGGGGTTCTATTCAAAAAAATGTACCATTTGGGCCCCCTACTTTGTGGGCGCATCCTATATAATTCCAAATATTTTTAAAATGTGGAGAATATTCAACCATATCATAATACAAAAGCACTCTATCGAAAAATCTTATCTTCAAGGCATTAAGTTACTCCGCGCAATCGTTGACTCACCCTGTACTGTAAACAATTACCGATACCACCCCCTAAGCTAAACTACCCATTGTGCTAATGACTATTCCCACTAAATCCCAAAAACTTGAATGGAACACAGTATTTTATTCTTTAAATATAGACAACGATTTACTCGTCCAATGTTAAAAACATTTATAACGTAAATAATTAAAATTGATCTTTGGATCTACTAGTGGAAGATCTATTATAATATAATTTAGATCTAGATACAAGATCATCTTCTAAAAAGGGTCTAGATCCAGATCTAAGATATATGTGATTATCATGGAAACCTTGGCCTCGACCTAGGCATGTTTTTAAACACACAACACAAATACATTATTACTGATTGAATCGCTACCATCTTTAAAACTGAATCGTCACCTTCAATAACCAGCACTGCAACAATCAATCGAATTTTAAAAAGTATGCGATTTGATAGACAAAATCACAAAAACGATAGTTTATGCCGGAAATACCTACATACAAGCAAAATGGAAAATAATACAAAAGTTAGTAAATGCTCATAGGAATACCAAAGACTACCACCAGAATACCAGCGATTACCACTGACTACCATAGGAATACCAGAGATTACCATTGACTACCATGGGAATACCACTGACTACCACAGGAATACCAGAGACTACCACGGGAATACCAGTGACTACCAGTCATGTGTACGAAAGATTACCACACCGACGAATCCCTCGTATTTTCCTTAAACTGCACTACCTTACCTGTTTCAATCCTGGATTTTTGTATACCACTAGAAAATTGTGTTATCGGCGGTAAGACAAACAATTAAACAAAATGAAAACACGAAGTTCACTCCGAGGTTCACTCCTCGTTTCCTAGAGCAAATCGAGGAGCAAATAAGTGAATTCAGAAACCACTTATAATAGTAACTAAACGCTTCTAGTTAGTGGATGTTCAGCAAAGCTGGTCGACTTCAAGGGGGAAAACGGGTGCATCCTTACAGTTTTCTCCAACAGAGCTTTGGAGCGGTTTTTTGAATGCTTCCGACCATTTTTATTGCAGGGAATTATTTATTAGATCATCTCTAGAACAAGAAGTCAATTTTCCCAACCCGCTGATTATTGAATTAACCAGGTGATAGGAATGCCTTAATCATATTATCGCTTGGATCAAATTTAGGTACAGCATAGTGTTATTCGCCATTTTAAAAATTCGCTGAAAGTTAAAGATTGTTATGGATATGCGTGACATGAAGAATGTAATTTACGAGGTAGGTAATTTATAACAATCAGATCATTTTGAAGATTAGCGGTAGAAATTTTATGGTACAATTGATCAATGTAACGTATCGTAATTGAGTAGACTGGTGATGACGACAGGCTTTCACTCTTCCCTCGACGGATTTGGTCCAAAAATGGGGGAGAGAATGTTCCTACAGGTAGTCGTCATAATATCTACATACTAAAATAACAGCACTTGAAATAATAAGCATTATTATGTGTACAGCATTCGATGGTCAGGGTGAATGTTCACCTGCGACGCTGTCTTGGTAATTACTCTAAAACGGAAATTAATTTTGGTTCCAATTAGTTTCTGAAAAATATTCTTCGTCAAGAGTCGTAACCATACCAACTAATTACGTAAGCTACACGAAAGTATTTCATTCCCTTTTCTCAATTAACCGATTTCCTTTTAAGCGCGCCTGTGTGGCCACCAGCGTCTTTTTGAATTAGGCAGTGAAATTCAAATTTCTCTTTCGAAGTAGGTTGATTCTCACATAATTCAATTTAAAATTTCATAACCTGAACAACGCGTGTAGCAGGTTGACCTCGAAGGTTACACTTCTTTGAACTATAGAATTCGAAAAGATTTAAAGATACGCTCGAAATATCAATTCTTGTACATACATATATACACTTACCTTGGTATTAAGGTCATCAAACTCGAGACCCTATTTACTTACAAAAGTAATACAAATCACGGGCATTGTCGAGGAGTATTGTAATACGGCCAATTAACACTTGAGCTAAGTGTTGAAATGGTCCATTTAGCTTACCTACCAATTTGTAACTACTAGAAACTAGACATGTCTTGGTATTTTGGTATAATTAACGCTCGTGGTATTGGGGGCACTGAATCATCAATCAACAAGAAACTGTACAATTAAAAATTTTGATCGTACGTTACAGTTAGGATTTTATCGTCTTGATAGTTTATGACTAATGTTATTTCTTAAAATTGGCAAACTAGGAGATTGCTTTTGGCCGAAATCCAACATATTGTAATCGCGGTATACGTATATAATTCGACGTGGTATATAAATAAGTGATTTGTAATACGATGTATTGGCTTCGATAGCGTTATTTTAAGGGTGTTTTCGTATTTCAGCCGAATACATAATTTAATAAGGCAATAATGCGGCTTTTTCCACCGTAGCGTATTTAGAGAGCTTCGTAGGTACCGGCAATAAAAGAGGCGGGTGTTTAGTAGCTCATTTGTCATAAACATGTTGGAGCAATTGAAGTAATTAACTGTCAACTACTAAGTTTTATGGCATTCACATAAAATTGGAACGAGTTTTGCACAATCTTCGTCACATCAAATTAAGCAGGAAAATTTTCCTGGCTTGATTAAGAAATTGTCTAAGATTAACCTTCAGTATAATCCAGACTGTAGTTGTGGGTATATGAAAATCATTACAGTCGCATTATGTCACTGTAGAATTGTTATGAATAGTAATCAGACTTAACCTTAGGTGAAAAAAAATTTCAAAAAAGATTAAAAAATGTCAAAGATTTTAAGAAGATTTAAATGAATTTTTTTAATATTTTCAAAATCTTTTTTGACTTTTTAAAATTGATTTTTTTAGTGTCATATTTTTGAAGAAAGAATTTAATATGCTATCTTTTTATATTAAAATATACAGGGTGCTCTATTTAAAAAGTGAAGTTTAGTCGGATAACTTTTGTTATCTGGTCCCGTATAAACGGTCGAAAACTGCAGATTATTTAACAATCATTATAAACAAACTTTTGTAATAAACATTTTTCTGTATATTTTTTGAAGTATATCTCAAAATGTATGGTGATTCTGAAATTGACAATTTTTTTATTTTTCGCTCGTATTGCTACCGAATATTTTCAAATTTTTTTACCATTTTAAGTTTGACCCAAGAGGAGAATATGACGAAAATATTACTTTTTTGATATCACTAACAATTTAGTTAATTTAGTGGGAGAGCAGGTAAGGGGATTTTTCAACACCTGAACTTCGCCAGTTGGACACTATCATTTTTTTTTGTTTTCTTTGTTTCTTCTCGTTATATTGATATTTTGTGTCCAATAAAGTCCTATTATTATTATAACAATTACAGAGAGACCTAAAATAATGTCGAAAATGGACACGTACTTGGACCGGACATACCGAGGGACATACTCAATTTAGGGATGTCTTCGAACTAATTATATGAAATATTGCGATTGATATTAAATGTAGAAAATAATATAGACCGTTAAATAGCGCCACAAAAAGTTATAGGTATCTCCTTTCGGTTTTTATAGATAAAGCGTCAATTGTTAACCTTCAAGCTTCGACAGAACAGATCCCCACTTACGCCGAAGTAATGCGCACATCGTTGAACACCTGTTAGCTCTTCTCACGGCGATATTATACGTGCGTTAATTAAAGCTCGTTCAATAACAAAAACTCTTATCGCAAACAATCAGATGTGCCAACATATCCCAACCCGCAATTACAAACAATTCTAAAAGGAAAAATAACAATACGGAAATACAAATTCAAATAAAATAAACCAATTCTGTGCTTATCCGTAAATACGCCCCCCCCCCCCAGATTTACTCAATCTCAAGTACTACATGTCAATTTTTAAAAGTTTTCAGCTCCATTTCGATTATGAACACTATCCTCTCACTCTTTTCTGTAATTAATCGCATATCATGTTTTTGTTTTTAGTTTTTATACCCTTCGAAATCCCAAGAAGTTCTCGAGGAATTCTTAGGAATTATCTGTTGGATATCATCAAGGATGTGTTGTTTACTGAAGCCTGGAAGAGTTCACGAGGAAATTACTAAAATTGTATGCGCGAAATTCAAATATTTCATCAAGATTAAAGCACCATTCCGTATAATCACAGCACTAATTTTCTACTTTTATAGCTTTTATGTAATATTTATTTCCACTAGACTATGTTTAATTATAAACCGTTTAATTAAAAGGCGAGCTTAAACGACATGTATAAATGTTCTTAAACTGATGGAGAACAGATTTTTTGATGAATTTAAATCGAGGGTTTCCGTGTTAACTGCTTATATTTAAGTGACAATGCCAAGTTTGTTTTTAGATTCAATTAATAAAGCTCAAAGCGGAAAATTAGAATTTTAATTAAATCGTTTAATGTCGTAAAACACAAGGAGATGTTGAACGAAGCAGTATCTAAAAAGGGTAATTATAATTATTATATGTTATGCACTTAACCTTCGTATGCAAACAATTACATAATACCATTAATACGTTACAATTTTTAATTAAGGTTACTACTATTTAACATACAAAGTCTCTCAAGTGTCTTGAATATCCATTCTATGGAAACGTGTTAAAAGCATCAGCTCGTAATTTTTAATTATTACTTAAAATAGATTGCAAAAAACCATGGGCAATTATAAAGAGCCAGGCGGAGATTAAGGAGTTAAGAAAAGAATTGGAAGCAAATGGAGAAATAAAGCAAAATGAGAAAATAGAAAAATTTATACTGCAGTTGCAACTTGCTAGGGAAGGAAGGAAGAACGATAGTACAGGAATCAACTTAGCATATTTGTGTACAGAGTGGCTCAAATTCGTGGCTCACTGTTGCTATCTTTGTAACTAAATTCGAAATTTTTGAAAAATCTTTGAAAGTAACTGAGATATCATCAAAAAAACTGAAAACGTAAAATTTTGTTTTCTTTTGGACAGTTCCCGTTAGCACCTTCTATGAACACTTTTATTTCGAAAATCTGAATCTACGGGCTACTACTTTCTTATTTCTTATGAACGCCATATTGGATTTTTACGGAATGAGGTAGAGGACAAGAAAAAAATTGGCTTGAATGCATCGTCATCTTAGCCATGTTGATTCAGCAAGATCTAGTTACCCGTGGATGTTATATTGACAAATGAATGTAAAACATTTGATATTGAAATTTTTTTTATAAATTTACGTAAAAGTATTGAGTGTAACACGTCATTATTTTCTTTTTTTGTTCTCTATCTCGTTCCGTAAAAATCTAATATGACGGTAAATTTTGTTTTCTGATTTTATTTAGGCATAATTTTTATCCATTCAATAAACTGTCTATCTACGTTAACAAGCGAGATCCCGAAATTTGATACAACCTGTATATATGAAGATTTTAGCAAATTTTTTTGGATTAAAAAAATAACGCACTACGGCCCTTTTTCGAATTCAATTTCGTCGTTTGAAGTGCATTGATTTCATTTGACTTTTTTAGTATTGTGGCTCCTATTGTGGTAATCCTAATCGTTGTGTGATATTTGAAATAAAACGTCATGTAAGAAATATATGTGCAGCGGGTCTTCGTCAATTGGAGGGGGCCCCTCGCAAGTATTTCTCTAGACAATTTTTTGATGAGGATAAAGATAATAGCTTATAGCCAAAAACAAACAATTATTTTTTTCGATAGCACCTATTTTGGAAACTGTGGGTTCACGCACTTTTTTCTACACAATTACCTTTGTAAGTTTGTCAATCTTTAGAAATGTAATTAATTAGGAAGAGCGATTCATATTTCCATTCTTCCTGAATGTTGATGTAGTAAAAAAACAAGCGAGAAATAAGTAAATGCAAAGGACAGTTAATCTTCAACGTCAATCTTTTTTTAATTTCGATCCATTACGTCACCAACAGACGCAGTGTAAAAGAAAATAATTTTGATACCGGATGCATAACATATTTTAATTTAAAATGTGTTTCTTAACTAAGGGCTGCCTGAAACGGAAGCATATGCATAACGTATACCGATAATGTATTCCGATGTGTGCAAACATCACTAATAGCCACACCTTGTTGGGGTAATTTAACACGTAACTGATACAAATTTTAGTAATTCAAAACTCGTTCCATCAATTAACTAAACTCGTTGGATTTGAAAATTCGAAAGGAACGCTTAGATTCCTCAGAATTTCAAGTTTAGATTTTTTTGTATAAAATAATGTGTGGGATTGGCATTGAATAGGAAAAATTATTATTAATCAAGCACTATGAGACCAGTTTTCGCGAGTCAGGCGAGAGGATCTCCGTAGCCGGTCTTTCCATATTCGACTTATAAATAAATAAATAAATCCGTATAGACTAGTTTTTTTATTCGAAGTTCATGCATTGAAAATATTAAGAAGCAGTTTGAAGAGAATCGATTGTGTAAAATTAATTCATTTTTAAACTGGCAAACATCGAGGTGTGTAGTTCAAACACCTTTTCAGATTTTGGCGCTTTAGAAGTTTTTTATAATCAGATTTCGGGAAGTAATATTAGCAACTTACCTATTTTTAGGTTCAGCTTTGTCATAATATGAACTTAGTGTATTTCTAGGTGGGGTTTACCTAACAGGGGTTCCGAAAGGGGGAAAATATTCACCTTGTGCATGCAAGCGTTAGTTAGATATTAATGCTTGATATTCCTAAATATGTAGATTTACAGGGAGATAAAAATTACCTTTGTTACAAACGAATTTAAAACGAAATAACTGTTTGACCTTCGCTTCTGGTACGATTACATAGCCACTAAACCTGAACTAAATTAAAAAATATTAATTAGCAGATGTACCTACGTAATTGATTACGGTTACGTGAACGTAAATATTATTTACATAGAGAAATGCATCGTTTTCTTGGTAATAAACGTTCACATCGTGTTGGGGGTTATTATGTCAATTATTTTCTCCTTGAAAAATCATAGAGGTAAATAAACGCTGGCCGGTTACTATTATTGAAACAAGCCTTCCAGTTCATGTGCGCAATAACAATTATTTTTTCACCAAGATTATCATTATTGATTCTCTTCGCATATTACAATTACTAGCCGGCCCCCAGTTTACAAAAATGAAGTGAAATCCTGCATTCAATGAACAACGCAATGGCGAGTAATTAAATAAAATGCGGCCCATAATTATATTTTTCCGTTTCAACTTTTTTTTTATTCTGGTCGTGGAACCTGGTGTAAAAAATTACGTATATAGGAATGTATTATTCATAATTGATTGCCCTTGACCACTGTATGACGCTATATGATCACAAAAAACCTCTTCTTAATCTCAAAAATATGGTTTAACAATATTATTACAAATTAATAACTTGTTCCCGGTTATAAACTAAAATATTATCAATATTGCTTTTTGTAATGTGAATAATACATATCTACAAACCGGTCGTAGAATTTAAAAAATGGTGCAATTTAAGATCAATTCATTTTCTTGGTTCAAGGCCAAACTTAAGTTGTTTTTAGTGAAACCTTGAAATTAACAAAATAATTAAATGCTTTTTGTATGGAGTTAACGTGCTACCACCTCCAACGAAGCTAGTCAACATATTTATAAATTAATATCATAGCTTCCTTTTTTAACATTCTCGGTATTCCAATTTAAATAGAATTTAAATTGCTTCTATCCATTTCCATTGAGATTACGTGCGCATAAAAAAAATGAAATTTGTTGCCGCTACATCTTCAACATAATTTTGCTCCATATGTGCAGTCAATTCAATATTCTGTCCTGTGGGTATTTCACGTTTAGCAATTATGGCGGGGAGTCTTAACAAGTTAATCAAAACTATAATATGCTGTACAGCTGTTTTAGGCATTATAAAATTGTAAGGATATGAAATTCGATACCTATGAATGCCAATGTTTCCCCCCTCACTTGACGAGAGATGATCATGGTTAAATTGGGATAGAGATATTTAATGTCAGGTCGAATCTGAGGAGCAATTCACTCTGTGACACCCTGGGTCTGATCACTTTCCGCAGTCTTCTCACATAACGTATTTACAATCGCTGAAATCGGCATAAGCTCGTTCCGCAATTTACCCTAACATTCCCAGGAAATCTTGACCTGTATCTCCAACGTACGGCCTCGCGTACGGCGTTTAGAGTAAATTTGACCTGCTTGAAGTTCTTCTGTTTATCCGTCTGTGTGTATGTCGGGCATAGTATTCAGAAAAAATTAGGTAAAAAGAACAACTTAAAACCAGGTGTCAAATTCTTGACAGAATAGCTTCCTAGCTGAAACCAAAAATTGCCAACATATGCACGCACTTACCCATTTCCCACAGTTTTACTGAACTCCATATTTGCCAACTTTCTTCTTTGTGGAGATATTTCTTTGAAATTTTAACCACAGATGCTTGTAGTAATGGCAACATATCGCAAATCGTAAAAATCAGGTGTGCATATGCGCGCAAACTGCGCAATGCCAACTTTTTAGTGTATCACAACGATGCTGAGGTAACGCTTATGTGCTTGTGTTTTCGTCTGTCTGTCTATGTCCGTCCGTCTGTTCCATCGAGATCTCGGCCCCTGGGTCACCAAGAGACTTCAGATTTTCGCTAATTGATAGCTGCTATGGTCTATATTTGCCCATTACTCATCATTTACAATGTGTTACGCGGCAATACCCACGAGTGGGTTTTGAAACATTTTTTGGTAATAAAACCCGACACAATTTTTGTAGGTTGTACACAGGAAGATAAGATCTTCCAAATAACTCAATAAAAATTTCAGGTTACTATTTGAAAAAAAAAGTTTGATGCCATTGCGGCGCTCCAAAATTTTTTTTCAAAAATCCAGCCCGTTATTTTTCTGTTCGGTATGCCTAATATACATATCCGAAATTTGAACAATATCCGTCGAGCCGTTTTCTCAGAAAATTGCCAACAAACGTACGTACGTACATACAGACGGAAAAAATAAGAAAGGTGCATTTTTTACGCATGCATTTTGTTTGCTTTTATTAGAGGGACCTACCATCCAAATTTCGTTAAAATTGCTCCATAAATAAGAAAGTTGGATGTTGCACATGCGCAACTCGATTTTTTGCGCATGCATTTTGTTTTCTTTTATTAGGAGGACCTACCATCCAAATTTCGTTTTAATTGTTCCATAAATAAGAAAATTGCATTTCTGCGCATGCGCAACACGATTTTTGCGCATGAATTTTGTTTGCTTTTATTAAAGGGACTTACCATAGAAATTTCGTTTAAATTGCTTCAGAAACAAGATCGTTGCGTTTTGCACATATGCAACACAATTTTTTGACTTTGACAATTTTTTTCTCCGTTTTTTGATAATATAACCCGGCCCAATTTTTTGTAGGTTGTACACAGGAAAATAAGGTCTTCCAAATAATAGAATAAAAATTTTAGGTTGCTATTTGAAAAAAAAAGTTCGATGCCGTTACGGCGCTCCAAAATTTTTTTTCAAAAATCCGGCCCGTTATTTTTCTGTTCGGTATGCCTAAAACATATATACAAAATTTCAACAAAATCCGTCGAGCCGTTTTCTCAGAAAATTGCCAACAAACGTACGTACGTACGTATACATAGACGGAAAAAAATTTTATTCTTTAAAAGTTGCTTAAAATGGTCTAAAACGTCGACATTTGATGAAATTTTGAAATGTTCAAAAAACGGCTATCGCAATAGCTACCTAGCATATACTAGGAAGCTAAAAAGAAACTGAACAACTGAACCGAACAATTCCATTTCACAGGACCAATTTGCTATTTCAGCTGATTGTGTTCATGTATTGTAACGGGTAAGTTTACAAAGGGCTAGCGTTATTTGCTTTTGGGCAAAAATGTCACAAGACGATAATCTCCAAATGGGTTTCATTATTATTTGCGGTTAGGAACTATATCTCTTGGACACAACGTATATGTCTTTTTTTGCTGGCAAAAAATTATGTTCTTTAAAAATGCTACTTTCAATTAAAAAATGCTGTTGATTTTAATTCAACGAAAAAATGTGCTGTACAATGTTACCATGACGTTGAATCCATCGTGAAACCACTCCCATGGAGACAATAAATTCAACAACATTTTTAATAAAATTGAAAAAAAAATTACAATCTGAGAACGGCTACCGTTACAGTTACACGAAGATCCAAAAATTCATCATAACTCACCACTGAATTTCTCAGACCTTGAAAGCTCATTACTTTGTATCTAACTGTTCAAAATTCTCCTTGTAGCATGCAAGATATTTCATGTTCCCCATCGCACTCCTTTACAACTCCATTACAAAAGGTTTTATTTATGCTAATATCTCGGCTTCACTTCGCAAGTGAATCAAGGGAAGAAATTGGTTTTTGAACACACGGAGTGCAGGGGTTGAGTAAAAACTTAATTTTTAACGTTTTTAAAAATTGCATCGTCATTGAAAAAACTATTATCCTTCTATCTCATTTCCATTACTTCCATTCCCATATCTCCATTCCACCTTTCTTACCATTGCATTTCATTCGAACAGGTATTTTCTTGTTCTGGACCCGTATTGTTAGGTTCATAGGAATAGAATTTGTGTGAGAAAGAGTGCGGATTCTATTCATATGAACCCAAGTATAAGGGCTATGCAGTAATTCTTGAATTCAATTACACTTTAGTCTTTTAAGAATTTTAACACTAGAAATGCCCCCTCGAATGGCCCAAAGTTTCAGTCTCACATCAACAGAAACAAGTTAAAAAGTAATCGTAAACGATTTACATAAAGCGCATTTCCACTTGCATTCATTTCCCATTTGTAAGATGCAACTTCTTTAAAATCGTAAAAATCCGGCCACAAATATGAAAGATAGCGTTGCACATGGGCAATCCATTTTTGACGTGCTACTTCAATTTCAGTTTATGAGAAGAATTTCATTTTAATGCTTTTCTAAATAAGAAAGTTTGAACTGCGCATGCGCAAACCTAAATTTTGAAACTGGCGTTTGATTTTCCTTTATTCCAAGTGCCTATGTATCAAATTTCATTCAAATTCTTTTATAAGTAAAAAAGTTAGCAATTCGGTTTATAAACGGTCGAGATGCGAAAAGGGCACTGTGAATTTTGAATCGTAGAAGCGTTGGGGTATAAATCCGGAGGTCGGGTGTTCGAACCTGGTTTGAGGTGAATTTTTCATCTGTGGCAGAGATGGGATTTTCCTTAGATCAGTTTCGAGCATTCCGCCGGCTACTCCGAATTAGGTTTTCCTGCAGTTTTCCTAATTCACAAGGTAAATACCGGAGTAGTATAGAACAACTTAAGACCTTCTGCAGGGGCACCTCTAAAAAGTAATATGCGGGTCACTCTGTAATTGGGCGTAAGCCTGTTGAGGGCCTAGGACAAGAGAGACAATAAATAAATAAATAAATAAACTTTTAGCATTGCGTATTATATGGCTAAAGCTATGCCCATATTGAATTTCATGCAATTCAGTTCATAACTAACGGAGATGTAAAAGCGATCGGACATTTCTAAACAAAGTTATCGTTCACACGGACAGGTAGATGGACAGACAGACAAAGGAACAGACGGACATACCAACAGGCAGACGACAGATAGCAATGCAAAATTATAAACGATCTCTAGGATCGTTAATAAACGGCAAAAGTGTAAAATTATGGAACATGTAAAAAACGGTTTTTTGTTTTTTTACAATAACTTTTTTTTGTAAGCGGTACAGAAAAATTTCCTTCCTTTGTACAAGACTCGACACCATAACGAACCAAATAGCGAAAAAAGTAGAACAATAGCTCTTAAGATAAAGAACTAGTAGCGTCGCAAAACGAGCGGACGGACGAACGGACAAAGTGGCCCCAATAGCGCATTTTTTTTTATTTTTGTGGAAATGCGCTAAAAAGGTAACACACAAGTGTCACTTCAATACTGTTCCTGTAAAAAGTCATGATATTTATTTAGTTCACACCAGATGATTATGATTAAAAAGCAAACATGATTTGAGCATGATTATCAAAAGGATAATGATAAAAAATTATTACATAAAAGATTAAAAAAATTCAACACGCTATTAGTGGACTATAATTGATAAAGTCACATTCTACAAAGAGATGGGGTAGAAAGTAGAAGGATAAGTTAAGTTTTTGGAGAAATTCAAAAAATTGAGCTTTCGATTAATTAATTGTAACATTGAGCTTTTGTTAATTGGTTTTTTTTCACTGTTTTTTTAATTGTTTGCAATGTTTTAATTGTGCTTTCTTTTTCAGTCCCAACAATACCGCCTTGAGTTCCTTGGATCAAGTGAAAGAATATTTATTGACTCCTGGTACATGCAAATGCGGATTAGAGTGTCCTTTGAAGTATGATACTGCGTTTAATTTTGATCCTAAGGCAAGCATATTGTTATAATGTGATAGTTTTAATTTTAAAATACAAATTGTGTAGGTTTTTGGAAAGCCTTGGACTTTATCTCAAGATACATCTTCCATGGATTTAAATAAACTTTGTAACCATAAAAGGAAAATTATTTCAATGCTTTCATTAGGGGACAAACAATCGGATCCTATCAAATTCCGGAAAGGTACTTATTCTTTGCATAGTAATAGCTGTAATAATAGTTTGATTTTTAGATATTTCAACAAAACGAAAGAAACGACGAATCGGTAGCCCATATTCTGGCGTTTCAGTATCTCAGCTTTTGGCACAACGTGATAAATTAGCTTTATCCCATCCAGTTCTATGCAAAGGAAATAATTTAGGTTTTCCTAATCAAGTATGTTGAATAAAATTAGAATACCAAGTTAGTTATTAATATTATTTTCAGGTTTGGCCTAATGTACCTGGAAATAATGCACAGCAAGTCCACAATCGAGAGTTCCCAGATGGAATACCTAACCAAATTCCCCAAGGATCTAATTTACAGTTTTATAGATATCAAAATCAAGAAGCATCCGTGAATAGAGTACTCATGGATCCTCAGGCTAGTGGCGATTCAATGCATTTGCAAACATCTTCGAATCCAAACATATCACGACATCAGCAACATTCAACACCACCTTCACTATTTCATGCGGTTCCCAATTATATGAAACAGTGCGATGTTCCTAACCCTTCACAAATTCAACTACATCAGCAACACATCGTTGGTGCAAATGGTCAAATCATAAGTCTTCAAAATCCAGTTTATCCGAATGTTTCTCATTTAAACAATGGTGGTGGTGGATCCATGGGTAATAATCCTAATGGAATTATTATACACGACCCAACCGTAATAACAAATCAAGAACAACACCAAAAATTGTTTGTCAATAGTCCAAGTATCGAATCAAGTGGACCAGGACGGCCAAGTATGCAGGCATTACCTATTGTTCAACCTGCACCACAAAAACAAGACGGTAATCGATTACAACAACAGGCCTTTTGCAGCGAATCGTTTCATTACCAAGGTGTAATGCAACATTTTGATGGCAACAAAAATGTGAGGCCATCATTTGTTCCTGGGAATTGTACAGTTAAACCAGATCCACAGTACAATCCTATAGTTCAGCAAAGTAATCAAATGACTATCCAAAATGCTAGTGCCCCCATTCTTGTACACCAAAAGGAGAAGGCATTATGGCAAAGTCGACCACAGAATAGCATATCAAACTCTGTTCATATTAATCAATCATCTTTATCTCCACAAGTCAAATCTCAAACAGGGAATGCAGAAGAACGAGTCCCACCAATTTACCAACACACACCTTCTGTATCGGTATGGTCCGATGACATTGCGCGAAAAAAAGTGAAGGTGTCTAAAAACATTAAGAAAAGACAATTTGAAAACTCCCGGGTAGTTCAAGTAGAATCTTCATGCTCTAATGTTGATACTAGACAGCAAGCCAATGAGAGTGAAAGAACGGCAATTTCGGAGGAGTCTCCACAAAGCACTCCAAATTCATCTAGTCCATCTTTTATGGAAGATCCTAGCGGTTACCTAGCACAACAAACTGCACTTCTAAATAGTACCATATCAAGACAAATGGGAATGAATAGCTGTGGAAATTTCATGTGTAGTAGTCCAGTCACATCGGTTCAAAACACTCAAGTGCAACATTTGTCGAGTTCTGAAGTAAATGAAGTGCCTTTGCCAAGCAACATTTATGTATCACAAGTCAAACAGAATTCAAACAAATTCAATCAAAATGTGCCCGATCCTAATAATACAAAAATGTTACACATTTCTCAAAATTCTGTGCCACAGCAGTATAATCAAACAATTATGGCAAAGGGACCAGCAGATAGCACAGATCATATACAGTGCCAAGTTTGCATTGCCGATACCGCCCATTATCAACAACAAAAAGTTGTGGATCCATCCAATCCATATCTTACCAAAGAATATTTTCAAGGTAATAGAGTTTTTGATCAAGGTAGATCAAATGCGAACAATCCAACTTCGTCAAATGTATTGGATGATCCCGTAACATCATCGACGTATATTGATAAACAACCAAGCGATGGAGATTCCCCAGATTCGAGGCCTATTCAAGGAGGAACCATTAGCACTAGTAACATCTCGTCATCGGATTGTTCTCAATCTGAGCCTTCAACACCAAACCCTCACACGCCCACAACACCTCAACCTATATTTTCTGATACACCACATCATAATGTGACGAGTATGGCAAATGTGCAACAGTCTTGTCCGGTGGAAGTAACATTTCCTTCTTCTTACAACAACCCTTCAAGACCAAGCGAATATGTAAACCCGCATCAACAATCAATGGCTGTGTCAAGAATTGGTAATTTAGGTTTATCACATCCTGGCGTTATTACCACTATGGCAAGCGGACGAACCGTTAGTTGTAACACAATAACGTCGGTTTTAGCTGGCCGGGCCAATACATCGACCGTTTCTGTGAATAGCCCAGTAAATATTCCAATGAGCACGGTTCCTTCGGTATTTACAAATCAAGATTCTCTAACCATGTCATCCATTAATGTACCGTCACAACCCATCACTAAATCTCCTCTGGAAATGGTTCAAAGTGTGGTTAGCAGCATTCAAGTACCGCAGTCTCATAACACTTCGGCTGGAAGTATTCAGCAACACAATCAGCAAATATCGCCGCTTCAAATTATCAAACACTCACCTACGCAAGGTTTACCTCCCGGTCACATTTTGGTGTCTTCTGGAGGACAGTTGATAATGGCAAGTAGCAGTAGTGGACCAAATGTGATGCCTCCACCTCTACCAAAGATTGTTACAAATCAAAATTCTATGCCTCCGATATCAGTGTCTCCTATGGTTACAAATGTTACGGCTTCAGTTACTCAAGTTATACCGGCAGTTGCCCAGCAAGTGTTAGGGCAACAGACCGTTTTGGTAAACGCTTTGCCCGCACCTTTTATGCTTCAGCCGGGTGTGACCATGACAATGGATGGTATGGCAGTTGCTCCCAACGTTCAAATACCACATTTAGTAGCTGGAAATGTAATTCAACCACAGCTTCAAGTCGACGGCTCTGATCCTAATCGTGTTTTAACACGGACCACTGCAATTTTATCACCTGACGCAAAGAAGAAAGGAAAGAAACGAAAAATGCCTTCACAAACTATCGCATCAATGTTACAATATGCATCACAGCAGAATTCTGGTGTAGTAATGTCTCAACCTAGTTTCCCTCAACAAATTCAAATGGCACACAGCCCTCAAGGTTTAACTTCCGGTCCAGTTATGCAAGCTTTAACCATTGTTCCTGGAAAAACGGGCGCACCAACCCAAATTGTAATGAATGGTCAAACGGTCGGTAACACAAGTCAGTTTGGTCCACAACAGCTGATAACAAATTCCAATCAAACCCCACAGATTAATTTACTGCAACCCGTTAATTTGATCAATAGTACCACAGGTATGGTTCAAAATTTCCCTACTATACAACAGTTTATTGTACCAAATTTGGGAGGTATGGTTATGAATGCGGACGGAACAGCGACCATTCTTCCCGACACTTCTAATTTGGGTATGCATCTACAAATTCAAAATGTGAATGGGCAGAATGTTTTAACGCCCGTGCAGAATAATAATGTATTTGGAGGTGGGCAAGGTATTCTCGCGGCTGGTCCTGCAGGAATGGTTATTCGTACACCAAATGCTTCACAAGGGAAAATTATACAACAGCAACACAGTCCAGGTGCGCAATTTCTGTCTCCCAACGGAAATCAGTTTGTAGTAAATGGTGCCCAGTTTAGTGGCCAACTTAGTCCTCTTATAACAAATGTGAACCCGGCACAAGTTACTTTTAGTGCTGCGCCTCAAGCAATTCGGCCTAATGGAGCTGTTCAACAAAATCAGCCAGAGTTTATTCAGTGTGGTCAAGTGGGCCAAACTTTAGTTGTGCCAGCAGGGAACATCACCGTGTCTACGGCAAACCAGCAGAATACTACATTTGTTCAACAAAATACCACAATTGTCCAACAACAAACCACCATGGTTTCTAATAACCAACACCTACAAAACATGCAAGCAAGTAATCAAAATAATCCGAATGTTGCTAGTCGAACAACTACATTGAATGTAGATCAGAACTTAATTTTGAACGCCAATGATAATCGTTCTCTGCAGGCGGTGCTCATGCAGGGACAAAATGCGCAGCTGTCCTCTGCATCGTATCGTCATTCAGTTTCTACTCAAACAGCTGTAAATCAAAATAATCAAGCTGTTACCACCAATACATTTTGTCAAACATCTGCGTCTGCGGGTAGTCCCCCTGATACTACTACTCTCAGTCCCCTCGCTCAGGATGTACATCGGCCACCTACCGCTGACACCACAACTCACATGGAAAATAATGAAGACGGTTTATCCCCAACTCCATCATGTATCGATATAAATGTGTTACAAGCTGGGTCAAATTCGTGTTCGGTGGTACGTTATCGCTAGTTTTTAAAGCACACCTTCGAAAATCTATTGTAGGCAATGGTGGATTGCATATCTAGTAGTGAACCTGATTCAGCGGACAACAGAGAGCACAGTTGGCCGCAAGTCCATCCCCAGCCGAAATTGGAATTTACCGAGGTCAGTAGCGGCGAAGATGAGTTACAGTTGCACACAACAAGAAAATCGAATAGTCCCATACACATTGAATACCCGGAATCGTCGACGATGGGTTCCGAAATTCACTACACAAAGGAACACATAAATCTTCAGGAATCGACAGTTTCTTCTAAGAACGCTGATAAAATGTCCCATAAGCAGAAGCACGCGAATATAGGGATAGTTCCGGAAAGTAGGCATATATATTTGTCTCTCTTTCAGGATGAAAAAGGTAAGATTTTAACTTTTATCAAGTGCTACTATTTTAACCAAAATAATAGTTACCATAGGGGCTGTGTGGTCATATGGCGAAAGTACGTGTTTTGTACACTTTGAGCCTAAAAGAGTTTAAATATTAGTTTGAAGGAAATTTTAGTTAAGTCCTCCCACTAAGAATTGGTTAGGTGAGTATAGCTTAATGATATTTAAACAGCATAAACAAGCTTAAAAATCATTAGGAATATCATCTACTCTTTAGTCACTGGAAGTCTTAGTGCACTAAATTTATATGGGCATTTGATTCGATAGGCATTCGTATGGAATGGAGTGCAGCATTCCTGAGAATGTTTGCCATAGTTCCTCATTACACTTTCCAATATTTCCACTGGAATCGAACATTAAGAAAAGTTACAAGACAGATTTATTTGTGTACAAATTAATTTATTTAAAAAACATGTCTTCTCTGTTTATCTTGTTTTGTAGGTTATGCTTTTGGAGGATAAGCATTTTCATGTAGCACGTGCTGCACTATGTCATCTTAAAAAAGGTCCAAATTATCTATGACTTTTCACTGTGACAAGATTATTGATTGCTTACTCATTAACATGATTAGTGAGTTGCAGTTCTGTAAAACTTTCAATATGCTCCCACTGAATTGTTATGTAGGAGGTAATCAGTTGGAAATATCTTAGAATGACCATTATTTTGTTCGTTTGAGTAGAAAGTGCCAATTGTTGTACTTTAAGATGATTGGCAGTTGCTGATTTGTAAACCCTTTCTGCTGTCCATGACTATTACACTACCACTGGATTAGCAAAAGAACGCATAATATATTTCTTTAGTTGTAGATTTTCTTTCACTACTTTGGTAACATGAGGTAGAGCATTGTCGTGTAGCAGAATCATACCATGTGGTAGCGTCCCTTCACTTTTTCTTGTTGGAGCTTGTTCAAAGTTTCATTTTACAGGTTTGCACTGATATCCACTGTAGGCTCTGTAAACTATGACCAAGGGTCGTTCATGGAGTCGAAAAAAAAAAAAGTTAACATAACCTTGCCTGCAAAAGGTTGAAGTTTTAACTTCTTTGGTGACAGAGAATTTGCTTGTTTTCATTGCATCAGTTCATGAGTGAGACTCCCTGGATGGTTCAAAATAATGACACCAACATTCGTTACCAGCAATTAATGACGAAACAAAGTCATTAGGTATCATTTTGTCTGTATTGCACACAGACCACATTCCTGGTCCATCTTATAATTCGTCTCCTCTCTTCCACGCTGGATACGCAAAATATGCATTCGCATATGGATTTGCAGTGGTTGCAAACCTTCAGCACAACAATTTATGACTACATCCTGATTATATCTGGACGGATTGTTAATTGTTATCAACAAACATCATTTAAAGTAATCATACTTAAAATCACTGTCAAATACAAATGACAAGATGGAAGAAGGATGCTATTCATAGGAACCACTGAACTATACTTATACTGGAATGCGCGCTCTGTCTGCCACCAGCCCAATCCGAAAGAGGGCTAGAAGAGACATCTCTGTATTTAGTGATGGTGACAGAAACGACTCTCTCGGACGAGCGACAGTGATAGAAATTCCTCTTGGTCGCTATCTCTCTCGGCGCGCTACGTTAATATGGGGGGAGATCGCCTGTGTGCGTTTCAGCATAAGTATTCGCGATTCAGATTAACACTAGAGGCGCTGGTGTAATTTATAAATGACTGGCAGGTTTTAAGTGAAATTGTACTAATTTGAATATTTGGAATTATACAGGGTGCGCTCACAAAGTAGGGCGCCAAAATGGTACTTTTTTGAAACCCCCTATATTTGAGTGCTTTTTTTAATTCTATGTGTAATTGTACCACTTTTTTACTATACGGTTAATATCCGAAAAACTAGTGGTTTTAAAGATAATTCGATTTGTAAGAAAAATTTGGCACTTCCAAGCGTTAGTATATTGTCAAAATTATTACTTATATGTTGATTCCAGGATATATTTTATCCTGGGTAAAGTAAAAGTCAAATAAATACATCTACTATGAAACATTAATAAAATAGCTTACAGAGGTTTTTTTTGTAGGGCCAAAGTTGCGAAACTTCATAATAGAAAACTCACTTTCTTTAAATGGAATATCCTGTGTATATTTCTGTCATCTTTTAGCTCCTCCAAAAACCTTCAACTTTTCATAATAATGTCCTATACGTATCTCTGATAGTTTTCGAAATATCTTGGTTTTCCTGGTTTTTATATTTTAACATAATAACTTCTATACATAATCGTATTTGTCCGAGGTTTTTTATCACTTGTCTTCTTCTCACTCTTGTATGTTTCGTTTTTGAACATTCAACATTCCATTGCAGTTTTAATAATGTCAACATCAGCATCAACTGCATGAATGACTGAACATCCATGTTGCCATATTTCTTTAGCGATTGGAGTAATTGGTTCTTGCTTGTTTCCCTTATTAGAAAGAAACATTTTCTTATTATTTCCTGTGAATGTCGTATTGGGTGTGAAGGTAATGCAATTAGTACACAATAAGGTCTATTTTGAGTGCACATTTTTTTCCAAAATTGTGTCCATATAAATATTTCAAAACTAAATAGTTAAATGTGACCGCTATTTTAAGAAAAAAATCAAGTAAAGTTAGTGGTTATTTTTCTTTTATTCTTGCACTAGTACTCTCAGTGAACTTCGTACCGTCTTTGGGAAATCCAGTTTTTTCTCGTACCCTCGTTCTCGTGGAAACTTCGGAAAGTTCTTTCAGAGTACACCTTACAACGCCTTCAAAGAAACCTACGTTCCAGTGGGAATTTTGGAAAGCGTTTTACATACCTTTGCGGGCCTATTTCCAACCATTCCACTAAGTTTCATCGCAATCGGTCACCACTCGAAAACTTTGCTTGATAATAAAAAATGAAAAATTATATATTTATTATAATATTTATTATTATTATATATTTGAAAAAATCGTTGTACGACGCCTTGACACTAAAAACTTATGTATTTAAAAAAACCTGTAGATTGTACAGGGTGTTTTGTGGCTCATAATTGGGATGTCCATAACGGTGAGAGATACAGTGTAGGTTATATGGGATCAAAGTTGCCCTTGTGTGTGACTAAAAAAACGCATTTGAAATTTTTGAAAAACTTGCTGAGATCGAAAAATTGAAAATGTCAAATTTCGTTTTTATTTTCCCTATCGTGAACGGTCAGAAATGGACGGTTTCCGTTAGCACCTTCTATGGGCACTTTTTTTGGAGAATGAGAATTTGTTATCAGAATTTCCATAACACGCTAGACGTAGAAGCTATAACGATTGGAACCAAATTTAATACACATATTCTTAGATATAAAAGGAAGAGCTTTTGGACAGAACGCGCATGCGCAGGGTTGAGGGTGGTATCTGTGCTAGCCTTTTTTTTTATTGGTTTATGGCTATGCCCTTGTAACTGTCGGTTGTCAGTGCCAGGCTAAATGAGGTAATATGCCTTTTTCATTAATGTAACATTATGAGAAAAAAGTACAAAATTACAATAATATCTATATATATAGACATGCCTATGTAATTATATTTATGGAAGGTAACGACTGTAAAATATATTTTATTTTTAATTAATACACTTTTTTTTAATCGAATCTTAAAGATTTAATTAATTTTACTTTTTTATTTAGAAATTGCCAACTATCCACCAACTTAAAGATGAGGCATGCTCTGCAAAAAGGAACTGTGATAAACATAACCACCCATTACGCAAAATGTGGTGAAAAAAGGCAACAAGGTGATTATGAAGTAGATGGGATTCTGTTTACTATTAAGTCAAAGAAGTTTACTTCATTAAATTTTATTGGACCAACATCGAATAATTATTTGGAAAACTATTTATACATTTCGGTTCTTAGGTGAAACATATTACACAATAGCGCAATACTGTGTATAAGGGCGCCGATGTATTCTAATTGGTGAAGTTTCCTAAATGGTAATAATAATAATAGTAAATATTACATTATGGTTATATAATGAAAATATTTTTAAAATGCCTTTTTTAAATTAGTGTAAGTGGGCACGTGGATATAATAATTTTGTTTGCCTAATGTTTAAAATTTATTATTAATACATACTAGTTTTATTATGTAAAATCATAACGTAAATTGGGCTTTCAATAATCTTTGTCTATTTAGAATGTATTTAAAATAGAACATAGAATATGAAGTATAAATAAACTTATAATGATTCTTATAACTGTAATGATATAGAACAGGCCACCAGTACATTTTGTATTTTCTAGTCAAGCATCTGAGCAGACGTTTGTAATGACAATAACATTATTATTGGGTTCGTTAATTTCGTACTGTGATATGCAGGTATAAGTACACACAGTTAAATATTTCTTAAGTTTGCGTATATGCATGCAGCTATCATTCATTTGTTGTTATAGTATATTATAGCTTTTAAAAAGTAACCATTTACAGCTGAATTGTACTACGTTGGTTCTGTAGCTTTGATAATCTTTTGTGAAGTTTGATGATTTTATAGCTTTGCACATTTTAAATCTAGTCTGTGGTTCTAATGCGACAACTTTATTGTATTGCAAACATTTTTTGTTTTTAGTTCTATGTAAAAAATCACTAGCGCTCGATTACGTTCTTTCCCTGAAACCATACGGCACAAGTAGCTTACAAAATATGGTCTGTTTGGGTAATTGTCACTGTAATTTACTTTCAAAAGCAGTAGTTAGAACTACACCATTGTCATTGGAGCGATTTTCGCAGAAGTATGGTAAAGGACAATTCATTTATCAAACACAATCTCCTAATCTACCAACAGTAAATTCTAATTGAACAACCAATAGAAAGAGCAAAGAAAATCCCAGTGTAGTAAATTGTGTAACAGTTTTTATTGTAAAACTAAGTTTTACTATTTATGTATTAGAATACAATCTGACGAAGTTAATTTTAGTTCATTTGAAAAGTAGTTTTCTTTAGCAATGTTCCCACTTCTACTTTAAATAAAGGCATTGTCTTCCTTAGTGATGTACTCCAAAACAACAGCTGCCAATAGTATTTTTGGAACACATACGTTTTGAGTTAAACGCAGTTTAAAGTTTGTTGCATGTTATTAATTTGTTGAGCGTGATATGGCCACATGATTCAACAAAGAGACCATTAGTAATTGCCATTGGAGATCAATTACAAGAGCTTATAGAACTCGATCCTCCCGAAATTAGGTACCTTTTCATAGTTAAAAGTATAGCAGAAATTTAAATCGAACATGGATATAGTAAATAACTAACAACAACTTTAAAATTGCAACCACAACTTTTATTTAACACTATCGTAACCGAATCTTTCAGATTAGCTTAACAGTGTTGAAGGGGCCGATTTTAGAAGGTGTCTTAAGAGTTTACAGAGCCTTTATTTCAGTTGTAGAAAAATGTAGTGTTTTTAACTTTGACTACAAATTTACAAGCAGTTGATTCTTAACATTATTTGAACCTATATCACGCTTTATGTTTTGCAACATACGCTGTGATGTCCCTTTTCACAAACGATGATTAATCACCGTTTGTGAACCACGCCTGAGATAATTCAATCTTGCTACACTAATTTCTTAGGCTGTTGAGTTCTATCTACATTCTAGTAGCTTTTTGAAATCAATTCCCCTTAGAAACAAAAATGGAAAAAATTAAATTAAGAAAACCATTTTTGACAGCAGAATCAATAACTTTCTTTAGTGGTAAAATTGCGTAACATAAGGTAAACTATAACACATGAAGCAACTATTTAATTATAAGTTTTTCTACAATAAAAAATAAAGACACTGTAACAGAATTCAAAATCTTCCATTTGAAGGACTGCAAAAGGGCTGTTGGCAGTTGGCAACTTTGCAAGAATTGCTTTAATTTACTTTGTATCTATAATAGTACTAGTAATAAAATTATCCCAGTGATTATACCAAAGAAATCAAACTGTGCCACTTATTTTTCTTTTTAGTAATATTGTTTAAATACTAGTATTCTTATTGTTTTCACAAAAGTTTTGTTTAATTTCTCATTCCAGTGATTTCATTATTATACAGCAAAGCTATAAAGTTAATAATTACAGTTAATTACAAGTTAAAGTGAAAATGCAGCTTACACCATCGGGTGATATCAACATCTCCTTTTATCTTTTGCATTATAAATATTGCTTAATTTGATTTGTTTTTTATATAAACAAGCCATATGTTTTGGCCATTTTATTTTACAAATATCAGTTATATTTGTATAAAAAATGTATTTGTATATAAGGTTTGGTCTACTTTGCTGAATTAGTTGTACATTTATTATGTTTCAAATTACTTTAGTGAACCATAATTTGTAAAATATTCAAGTAGTTATGGATTATTATAAAAGGATGTACTATATTTTTATATATGTATTTATTGTTTACTTTAAGTTATATAGAATTGCTTATTTATTGTATATTTATATTGCAAAAAAGAGGTTTATATGCTTTATGTTTTATTTATTTCTAATTTTCGACACATCACGTTGCTGAAGTTACATCAATCGAAATAGATAAGCTATTAGCTGAAAGTTTTTGTGCATTTTATAATGGTATTAACATATATAATTTATATTTCCTTTTTGTAAATATTTTTAGAGGTACCTGTTTCTCTATGTCACTGATTTCTATTGTAATTCTGTGTAATTGTTAATTACTCTTGTATGGCTGGTCTTGTACAAATATTGCAAAATGTGCTCACGCCTGCAAGAATGATTACAAGAAAATATAATACAGTGTTAGCGCTACTTCATCACAAGCAGTTGGCTATGTGTGGTAGCACACCATCTACTGTTTGTAAATATATTGTATTAACAATACTATTTGGCCTGCTAGTTGTTGAACATTTTGTCAGCCCAATAAATACTGAACTAATATTTCAGTCGATAACATTTATTTTGTTTAATAGTTTGCTTGTTACAGGTGAAGAAATCGACTGTGTACACACCATCATCATTATAAATGGAATAAAAATGTCTAGTACCGCGCATTTAATTGCTGTGCGATGGAAGGGAATACATTCCCTCTTGCATGTCAGTTGAAGGTTCTTAAAATATTACTTCCAAACTTTTTGGTTAGTAGCCTATCTGAAAGCAGCGAAAAATTTATTACAAATGTAATATACAAGTGACTTAGGCACGCAAAAACTTCTGATTCGATGATAGGTCACAGGGTGACCAGTGACCACTGATTGAGATGGTGCTGCGGTCCTAATTTGTTTGTTGTTGTTCTGCCGTTACAAAGTTGTTGGTGCATGATACAGATTGGTTCCAGTGCAGACGATTTGCACAGAATGAATAACCACCTTGCCAGCCAATTTGAATTCTGTCAAATTTATTCCACTGGCCTTCACACTACAGATATCAACAAGATTTTTATTTATAAAGATTTCAAGAACATCTAGGTCTTTTCAAAGGCGTCTTAAGGTTGTTTGTAACTATCATTTGACTTGCACCTGCGGGACAACGGTAAAGGGAATACAGAATTAAGGCGGAAAGACAAGAACCAATGTAATACGCGCTAGTCAATTAGAACGTACTTTTTATTCGGTACAGTATCCGAATAGTACCGAAACCCTTCTCCGCGGTTTTCACGTATATTGGAATTGGGAAAGCAATGCGTTGACTTTTTTGCTTGTAATTCGTTGCTAAATGTATATGTGATTTGAAGTTTCAATTAAAATGTGCAAAGTAAATGAAATTTTATCCACCTCGACAAACTCACTAAAATGCAAAAATAAATATAGTCGTAACAAATTTTTGCCTACCCACGCTTCGGATAAGAAAAGTGTTAAAATAATTATCGTTCAGGGTTCCTTATGGATAAATTCCTAGGAAATCTAGGTTTCGGGGAGAAGACATGTTTCATAAAAGTTTGATAATTTACTTTTCATTTTAGTTTCCCAAAACGTATTGTCCCGCGATATCTAAAATGGTCATGTAAATATAATTTTTTTTATTTTAAAATTACCTTCAAAATTTTAAAATCTAGAGGAGTCCAAGTGACAAAGTAACAGTGGTCTTTTTGGCATACCTCTATCTGTCCTTGTATTTGATACATATATATAGAAAAGAAGGTGAAGGAATAAAAATTCTAACCGAATGTGCTCGCAACTCGCATTGTCAGTGGTGGGAGTAAGCGGCGGAATTTAATATACTGCTAGAGGCAGCACCGTCTGTAGCAAAATTAAATTAATCCTTTTTTCATAAATTACAGATTTATTTACAAAAAAATGGAAATTTGTCATTTCATAAAACCCTATTATGTTTCATTGATAGTACGCTCATATATGTCTATTATTTACAAAAATTTTTGCTTGTTTTTAAAACTATTCAATTTTTGAGATCTCAGTGCAAATAGTAACAGTTAACTGCACAAATGTGCAAAATTTCAAAAAAATCGGACTATAATTACGCCTGAAATTTATGAAAAACGAAATAGTCCATTCACAAACAGCCTTAAGTTTTAATTTTTTCCAGCGCTAACTTAACGATGAAGGGATTACAAAGGGCTGAGAAACTTTAGAAAGAGTCTTTTTGGTAGAACTAGAAACCTCTGTGGGGCCTAGTAACCTTTGAAGAGGGACTAGAAATCTTTGAATCATTCTGTAAAGCGTCTGAAAATATTTGGGAGGGCGATAGGATGTTTTGTAGAGGAGTTCTCAAGTTCAGAAAAGTATTGTGCTGCAATGTTTTTCCTTTTTCCATGTTCTGGGGAAGCCTTTCCAAGTCTCTTAATTTAAAGGACCTTACTTGACGAGGAAATATCCTATAGACGGCCTTGGTAAGGGCAGAGGCAGGTTTGGAAAGAATTTTAAACAAACTTTGAGTTGAGGTTTAAAAATCCGGGAAAAATTCTAAAATCTCTGCGAGAGAAGTACAGTGCTCTGGAAAGCATCTAGCATGTTCTGAAAAGTGTTTTATTGTGTTGTGAAGCCTTTGAATTCTCTGAAAAACATCTGTAGGTGTAAGGCTTGCTATTACAGCTTTTTAGTGCTTTCCTTTGGGGATCTCTTACATTTTTGTTGAAGTAGTTTCGAAGCTAAACGAACCGCGCAAGTTAAAAAGCTTAGAAGGTTACGGGTAAGGGTATTGGAACGCTCTGCAAAAAAACCAGAAATCTCAGTTTGTTCATGACTACAAATCTAATTTATGGTTTTTGATATGTACTCAGATTGTGTGGCTTCAACGGCCACAATGATTCTATTATATTTCTAGGTTACCCTACTTTTGGATCACACTCAAACTCTGTATAAATGAGGGAACACACCCAACAGAATTTTTTACAATTATTGATAGCCTTGAGATGCTTCATTAGACTTTTTGTTTCATAGAATAGAATAATTAATTTTTTTCACGTTCGTAAAATAAAGTACATTTTCCATCAATTTGCGTTGATAAAGGATGCGTTTGTTTCGTCCGCTAGTAGCGTGAAAAAAAGTGCCGTAGCGGTTCATTTTTTAACGCATTTGAGTGAAAAAAGTAACGTAACGTGTTATTTTTTTAACGCAAACTATTCAGACAAGAAACATAGGAGGCCGCCGTTGCTATGATACTCGCTGACATTTGTTAAAATTATAAGTACATATTAAGTTCATCTCGCTGTGTTTTGGGTAATTTGTGTGCTTGAACGATGGAAATGAACAGTGATGCGAGTTTTTCATGCACCCCCGAAGAAATTGTGAACGCGGCAGGTATACCTGCCGCGTTCACAATCGTCACCAGAGTTGGACTGGGTCAAGCATAGAGTGACCCAGTAACCCGGTGACCCAGTTAGTTTACTGACCCAGGTGACCCAGTTTGACCCGGTGACCCAGCTTGACCCGGTGACCCAGCTTGACCCGGTGACCCAGTTTGACCCTGTGGCCCAGCTTGACCCAGTGACCCATCTTGACCCAGCGTTACTTAGTGACCCATCTTGACCCGGTGACCCAGTAATTAAATTCTTGTTAGGTATCATCCAAAACAATTTCAAGTAACTTTTAATTTAAAAAAAAACTTCCTCAATAATATTCGCCAACAAGCACGTAGCCCAATTTCATTCAAGAGAACTAATACCTAAAAAAATCAAATGCATTTGTTTATAGTTTGTAGTCAAGTAGTCAATGAAAGTATTTAGAGAAAAGATTTATTTGGATTAAGTTAACTAGTAGAAAAAAATTAAAAGTGAATGAATATACCTGTAAGCAAACTGGTAAGCCCTGAAACAAAGAAATGAAGGAGGGAACTGTTTAGAAATAACATTATTCTAATACAATTCGGGACATGGAAGGTTTTTTACGGCAGTATTAAAGCAAACATCACAGAAATGGCAGTTGTCAAGCAATCGAGTATTATTTTCAACAAACCAGCATTCCATTTATTTCATAATCTGTACACTTGAACCGAGGGCACTGACTTAACTGCGTTATTCGATTAAACTAGGTGACTGGGTCGAATTGGGTCCTCGGGTGAAATTGGGTCGCTGGGTCAAACTGGGTCACTGGGTCAATGGGTCAAACTGGGTCACTGGGTCAAACTGGGTCACTGGGTCTAACTGAAGAGAGTATGACGTGACCCAGTGACCCAGTTTAATTCAGTGACCCAAGTGACCCAGTCCAACTCTGATCGTCACCTACAATCTGTTACCCGAAAAGTCCAAGGACCAATATTTGAAGGAATATGATTTATTTATGAAATGGAGAACCGAAAAACACGTTGGAAGTTTTAGTGAAAGGGTGTTATTATGTTATTTTGAAGAAAAATCAAAACAATGGAAGCCGCCAACACTTTGGTCGACCTATTCTAAACCAAAGGCTACACTGTTAATCAATAATAATGTGGATATACGGAAATACTCAAAGCTAATTGCTTATTTGAAGAACAAGTCCGTTGGCCACAAACCCAAGAAATCAAGGACATTTTCTCGAGATGAAATGTACAAGTTTCTTCACAATGCTCCTGATGAACAGTTTCTTATGCACAAGGTATTAACAATTTGATCATTATACGCTTCATGATGTATTGTCGTTTACAGCTTTCTCTCATTTTTGGAATCCCGGGTGCCCTCCACCGTGAAAGAACTATACAAGATGACTGTGGAAGATATTAACGATACCGGACATGTGCTTATCATTACTATTCCGGATTCAAAACACATATTCAACGTCGATTTACCGTAATTGGCGAAACAAATCAGAAAAACCTCAATTTAATCGATATTTACCGAAAGTATAAATCTCAAAGACCAAAAAATATAAAAACTAAACACTTTGTCTTACAATATCGAAACGGCAATTGCAAAACCCAAGTTGTCGGTATAAATACCTTTTCTAAAATTCCATCAATTATTGCTAAGTACCTCAATTTACCAAATCCCGACCATTATACCGGACACGCATTTAGACGATCGTCTGCGTGGTTATTAGTTGATTCTGGAGGAGACCTAATTCAACTAAAGAAACACGGCGGTTGGAAGTCGAGCGTCGTTGCAGAAGGATACGTCGATGAATCTTTTCAAACTAAAATGGACAGCGCGAGTAAAATTCTTACAAATCAAACTTACCGAAATATTTCCAACCCAATAATCTCCACTGCGCATAATGATGATATTCTTAAATAGGTTGACGAATCTGTCAGTGTCACTCATTTAATGGATGTAAATCCAGCTTCAGCTTCCAAGATTCAAATTGTTAATCCCACTAATTGCACATTTAATATTAATATTTATAAATAAAACCCATTAGTATTTTGTTATTCTTATGCTTTAATTTTTTTAGGTACGAACGTGAAAAAAGTTTTGTACTTATGCAATTCGTGAGTAAAGTAAGTTTTTTCACTCGGCGGATTTGCGCACTCGCCTTCGGCTCGTGCGGCAAATCTTCCTTCTCGTGAAAAAAAGATATACTTTACTCACTTGTTGCATAAATAACTATTCCACTTACACATCAAAATTACCTACATTAAAGAATCGCGCAGCATTTAAAGGAATTGCTGTATACAATGGTTTTTCGGAAAAATGCATTATGAACTTGCTTATGTAGCATAGATTAAGAAAACAGATTAAATTAAATTAATAAATTAGTAGTAAAATAGACAAGAAATATGTTAAATTGCCCAATTTATACACTACTAAGACGTCAAATGTGTGCCACTTTTTTTGTGAAACTTGATACCACAAACAGAATCAATCTAGTCAGGGTTGTTTCTCTGGTAGCTGTGGCGAATCTCCAGCGGGTCGCTTATTCCCACCTGGAGCTCTGAAAGACTGCGTGTTCCTCGGTCTTATTTAGACTGAAGCGTTTCAAATTCTGACTAAAAACACAGCTTTTCAGTAATTTATTTTGGGTTTATTTTACTCGCAAATAAAAATTGAGGGCACACGGGTCTTTTTATTTTAATGTGCTTTCTAGATCAGAAATAAAATTTGAAGTCGGGATGCCCCCATTGTTTCGCAGTGCTTTTGTTTGATCCATGGTCCCAAATCTTTAGTTAGTGTACGCGTCAATGAAGATCTGGCTTTATTCCCCTGCCAGATTTCCAGTATGCCCATTCCCGCCTCGCCCGCCCCTTCGCCATCAGGAGCTTCACAGTGGGGTGCGCCACCACGAAGAAATCGTTCGTGAGTGCCGTACGGTCTGCCCCGCCGCGATTCCGAGTGACATATCAAGTTCCTCGCGGACCTTGCGTATCTTTAACGCCACTCCCCACACTTCGTATCCATATATCACTACATTGTTAACTGCTGTTGCGAGTACCTACTCTCCTAACTCCTATCTTTTCAAGGGCCGAAGTTCCAAACAAGTCTCTGTAACTGTACGGTTGGCCTTCTCAGTGATCCTCTCGGTATGTGCATAATATCTTATCCTCACCCGAGGATGTCGATGTACCTTGCGAGGATGGCCTGTGTCCCTACCGCTGAAGGGGGAACCTTCCCGCCAACAGCGCCGCTTGCGTTTTTACCCATGATTTTCCATCCATATTTGTATCTTACTCGCTCTACATTCGATTCGTTACCTCTGTTGCCGCGTTGAGGCTTCTACCTGCAGTTATCACCACCGTTATAGGTCCTCCGCATACGCCACAAAGTCAACAGCTCTGGGAACTTCCGGTTCCATCACGGCATCGTAGATCACGTTCTACAGTATAGGTCCTATACTGTAGAACGTGATCTCCTATCTATAGGAGCCCACAGGGTCGATCCTTGCGGCACGCCTTCATTAATGTTCAAAACGGTAATTTTACCTCTGCTATTCTATCGGTGAGGCAACTGATATTTGGTCCTAATTCTCTCGAGGAGTTTATAAGCGCTGTAGGCCTAACAGATCCTGAGTACTTTGGTATTAATAATACAAACGTTTTCTTCCACCTGCTTGGATAAATTCTTGTGGCCAGCACTGAGTTTAATGCTGGGGTCACATACCTGGGGCCTCACACGCGACGAGCTCCTGCAAGAATCCATCCGGCCCTGGCGCCATTCTCCTGGGCATTTTCCTAGCCTCCTCTCTGATTTCGTCGTCGCTAATGGGTTCGACTGGTTCTGGCTACGTTGAATCGTATTCGGCTCCCTCCTACCTTGGGAATAACTGTTCTATCGTGGTGATGATCTTCCTGTTGGTGCCGACCATTCTCGCTCTTATCCCTAGCTTCCAGGTCACTATATTTTATATGCTTTTTTTTTAAGTAGGTACATGGTACACTAAAAGAAAGCCCTATTCTTTCTCTATGGACTGGTAAAAATGGGTTGCCCTAACTACAACCGTTTTCAAGTACCTAGGTATTAATCAATTTTCAAGGTACCGTCTGCATCCGCCAGTCAAAATAACTTAAAAACCATAACGAAGTTACTATAGCTACTTCCGGTATTTCCGGAAGTTCAATCATTTTGGAAATATATTACTAACAATAAATTAACAGTTTAAGGTAATATTTAAATGACCTATAAAATCTATCTGTATTATTAAGCAGGTCGAGTTTTGTGAGCAGCTGCTTTATCAAAAACGTCTGACCGTCCGTCTTTCCGACCGTTTGGCCGGCCGTCCATTTAAACGATAGCGCAAAGACACTGACGTAGAAGCTGAAATTTGGTGCAGATAGGCAATCCAAACATAAATTGAGATAGATGAATAGTTCAAGGTTGTGGCAAATTAGGCCTTTTGGGTTGCCTATACGTAGGTGGTATGTAGAAGAAATGCAGAATCGTAGAGGGCGAAAACACACATTTATGTGTCCATTTTAAACGATTTGTAGCAAAATAACAGAAATATATCATCGTACGATCTTTTATAACATCTAGGTACTAAATTTAATATTTTCAAGTGAGCGCGCGAGATGATCCAGTGGCCTAAAGAAGAAGTGATCAGATTTTGGGCTTCGGGGGTTCACTCGTTGGGGACAGGGTCAAGGGTCAAATATATATTGATTAGAAACACATGGCGCGTATTATATTTTTAGAAAGCGAGCATCCAAATAGGTAAAGGGTGTCCCATTGTCGATACTTTTATCAATATTATGCTTTTATGTAATTGCTATGAAAAATATAATATAATAACTTGTGGTCTTTTTGGGTCAAAATTTAAAAGGGTAAAATCAAAATTTGGAACCGACTGGTTCTAGCACCGGTTCTATACTTTTAGATTTATGGATGGGGGTGATATATCCATATTTTCGGAAATTTGATTAATTAAGTGAATTTTTTAACGGGACACCTTAGACGAGCAACACTCCGTTTTTGAACCTTTAGGTGTATGAGAAAAATACAGGGTGAGTTTTTAATCTCGGAAACAATAAGACATATAGAGATGCGGTTAAATGAGGAAAGAGTTGTCGTTTTAAGAGCTTATTTAAGATAAGTACCTATATGCTTTTGTTTTTTGAAAAAAATCCACAGTTTACTAGATATGAGCGAAAAACAGATTTAGTGAGTTTTCTTTTAAATGTTAATTAAATGGGTCAAATTCAATGACCCCGTAGGGTCACGCCTCTCGGCCTCTGGCAAACGCTTGAACCTATTTGGTTCAAACTTTGCACAGTGAACATACACACCACATGTAACAAGTCAATTGAAAATGGATCAAATCCAATGACCCTGTGGGGTCACACCGAGGTGCTCTGTCGCTTTTTTAGATGCTCTTTAAGGGTTTATTTTTGTTGTCAAAGAAATTGTAAGTTTGGTTGGAGAAGCGGGCACTTTTAATTCATATATTCATATAGTTTGTACGGCCTCACTAACTTATGAATTTGTATTCTCCTATGATACGGAGGAATAAGACGAGGGGAAATTTTGTGGCAAAATTTCGACATAGAAACGTAGTTTCAAAAGTTCACGTTATAGATAATCCGAAATATTAACCGCACAAATTTTAATTAAAAGGTATCCCTTAGTAATTGACCTCATGGCCCTTACTATCTGAAAATGCATTGTAAATTGTATACAATGGAGGATGGGATGTGATCGAGGGTATAAATTTACGATAATTCATAGATTTTCAGCTTTTCATCTCTGACAAATTTGAAATGAGGTTCCACTACTTAGTCGATGTACGTATAACTGGTACGGCACGAACTAATAGTAGGAGAACTGTTGAAATTTTCATCGTTTCTTATTACGAAATAGAGACAATTGTCCTGTAACATTCATAAAAAGCAGGATGAAAAGTGATCAAAATACACTGGGCGTTCATGTATTTATGGCGGCCAGTATCCATTCCTTCAAACTTTGAAGGCGCCTGGCAAAGTGTAAGATCCGAATATTAAATTTAGAGGTAATAAAATTTTTTGCAAAAAAAATTCGTATCTTTAAAAATATAAAGGTTGATCTGCAAAAATTCGTTACTGTGACCCTTTGCCCAGCTTCTCCTCAGCCAGGTCAGCAATTCTGTGTTTAGGTATTCTTAAAGAGCATTTTCAGTGTACCTCAAATACCTACCTACTCATAAATGTCTACCAGCTCTCGGACTATAAATTACTAAACTATACGTTAATGGGTTATAGGTATAGACAAAGTGGAACCTTCTAAGTAGGGCTAGGGCATGTGATTCACTACGTTCAGATTTAAATTGGTAACGGCTAATTAAAAAACTAGATTATATAAAGCATGAAACATTGTTTAGAGTACCTATGGAAAATTGGAAACCATCCACGGCGGTTCACAATATGAAAAGTGATGAATAAAACCGCTGTGCTTGCAGTTATAGCACAGATTTGAGTGTTTAAATCTGTGGTTATAGTCCTCATTTCAAACAGTGCACCTTCATGAATAAGTAAACATGCGTACAGGCAATAAATACAATGGTACAGGTTTAGCATATACCTACTAAGGGGTTACCGTTAGCGTGTGTTTATTGAAAGCGCGAGAAATTATGACGATCAATAACTCGCGCACTGCAGCAGTGGGTAAATCACAAAGAGAAATGAAAAGATTTGAGTCCAAATCTGCAACACAAACTTTTGCCGCATAATGTATTATGCCTTTTAAATGCAACACCCTGTATATTTCTTCACTGCGGAAAAAATAGAAACTTACTTAGTACTTTCAGAAATATCAGGACATTTTATACTTACGTTAACGTAAAAACATAAAATATGTCGAAATAACGGTAAGGATTAAACATTTGATAAAAGTATAAACGTTTGCGTATTTCATATGGTTCACAATATAATTGAATCTTCTTTATTATTGGCACAGATATACGTAAAGAATGGTAATCTGAGCAGTGGATGACTATGTTAGAATGATTGAGCGGCATCGGCCTTTCAGGTAAACACAATCATAATCTAATCTTTTGGGAGCCGTGAGGTAAAGTTATTCTTATTGAACCGCAAATGACATCAATAAAATTAAGCGCACCCTGATTTAAAATTAACATAAACAAAATTCGCGTTGTAAATTTTCTGCATTTGAAAGGGGAGCTGTGGAAATGTTGAGAAAAATCTGATAGGAAATTGAGAAAATGAAATGAACTTGGGAGAAATCCCGAATGTCATGGGAACATGAGAAGCTTAAAGAGAACTAGAGAACAACTTGACAACCTTCAGAGCTGCTTTCAACCCTTAAAAATCAACCCCTATTGTGGTTTAATTAAAAAAAAGGATTTACTCTCAAAAATCTAATAAATGATCACACCGTTTTAATTTTAATCAATTTAAAATATTACTAATTTCATTTTATAACTTTGCAATCCTTGGATGTAAGTGTGTGTGTCTAATGTGTACTATACGAAATATATAAGGTACAGGTAATCAGATCATCGTGCTGCGATTTGTGCTCTTAGAGTTTGTCAAAAAATATTGTGATTAGTTTTTTAATCATATCTCCTTTATTTTATATGATAAAAAGTTCATTAAATAGCCATTTTGTAGATTTTACAAGAGCTACAAGGTTATTTATTTACATTAAATCCCTTTAAAACTATTATAGTTTTAAAAAGGGTGTGAGCTTTGAGGACTCAAACAAGGTAGTGCAGGCATATAAATACATGTTTTATGGCCGTTTCCACCGACAAATTTAAGCGGAGCTTAGCTTAACCGTAGCTCAAAATCCATGGCAACGATTATAGAGACAATTGGAGACAATGGTTTCCATGGATTTTAAGCTACCCTTAAGATGGCTTAAGCTAAGCTCCGCTTAAGTTTATCGGTGTAAAAACCAGATTTTTGTTCTAGAAGGAAGTTAATTTCACAACTCAAAATTTATCTTAATACTTTCAGATCAAAAATTTCAAATTCATATTTCGTTGCTTAAGTCGAAATGTTAAAATGTCAAGTTTGAATGAGTTGTTACACGAAATTTTGACTTCTGAAAAAGAAATTTCAGGTTTGTTGATTTTACAGGTTGGGAATTCTATTCCCTTTCGCAATTAATTTTACCCGTAGTACAGTCTCTTTGCTTCAGACGTGATTTTACCAAGACATAGGGATGTGCAATTTGAGTGAACAACAACTAGTAGGTATAATACTACGGAGGGAGAGTTCCTAACTTGCCGGGAAACTTCACTAAACTTGAGGTTAACAATCTAATTCGGGCTTTTATTATTTAATTGCACAAGATAAGGTAAGGTAAAGAAATATAAATACATATTGTCCACATCACTCTTAAAGGGTTGATAAGGCGTCACGGTATCATAAGCAATCCGTTATTATGTTAAGAGCTTTATTTCCGAATGGCGCAATTAGCTAATCTTCTTCCATTACCACTTCACATTGTATCTTCAGTTGATCCTAACTTTCCAATATTTTCTGCTTCTTCAACGGTATCTGGGAGCGTAGTACCTACTGTTTCAGGAAGCTGGAGTGACAGTATGCTACCCACTACTGCACTGGATCCAAAAAGGACCAAAGGAAGTTGTTCCCAATATGTTTTCTATAATAACATTATTAAACGATTGGCAGTCGTTTTAACTTGTGCGATATACGTACCAGTAAAGGTATCTGTGGAGCGAGCATGCCACCTAAACGGCCACACATAGAACAAGATGACAACAATGAGCTCCGTAAATTGGTGGGAAAGCATTCGGACGTTACAATGTAGACAATTGCGACAACAATAGCCGTACCAAATTTACCGAAAAGGTATATACATAGTTGCAGCCAGTATAGATCTAAAACAGTAATGTATACATTTTTGATTTGTGTCATACATTTAACCGCACCTTCTGGTACGAAGATGAAGCTTAAACAGGAGACTGCGCAAGTAAAAAAACCCGTAGCAAGGGTATAACGTCTACCAATTCTATCCAACATAAAGTACACTAAAACACTTCCAGGAATTTCAACTAACATGGTTAGGATAAAATCAAAGTAGGGGTTACTTGATAAAGCTACAGAGTTTATAGTAAGTCCATAATAAGAAAATAAGCCAACACCCCAAAAAATTGCACAATTTATATATCGTCTTGTTAGAATTGGCGATTTTAACAATTCCTTGAATTTGTGACGCGATTCTGGGCTAACTTCCGAAGTATCTGATTTCCATAGTGTTTTTAAATTTTGTTCGGATAAATTTGTTCCGTTTGTCTTTGCAATATTTCGTAGTATTTTTTCTACCTTAGTATACATGTTTCTTGTTAGTAGCCACCTCACGGATTCTGGAAGCAACCAATAATAAGTCACCATAATTAAAGAAGCTCCATACAATATTTGATCAAGTGTTCTAGTAAGTGTAGGATTAGTGTTAATATTTGCTCCAATATTATATTACCTCCACGTCTGTAGACTCCAAGCAAGTGCACCGACAAATACTCCAGAAATTGAGCAGGATATGTTGAGGAGGACGCCTACCACTGTTCTTTTTTCAGGTGCAACAAATTCAAGTGCTGAAATAAGTTTTTTTTAATTATAGTTGTGGTTTTAATTACAGAAATCGTTCCCCCAAGAGACCAAGTAGACCACAACAAATTTATAACCCAATCACAGTAATCTTACAGGGAAAATTGCACTCTTGATTGCACATCCACAAAGGAGAATAACCTTTGAGGTCTTTAGAGATGTAAGATCTGGGTTTGAATCACGATTGTATTATTATGTATATGGTAGTTAGTAGAGGTCATTTCGAGCAATACAATTGGTTAGTTTAATTTTTTTTTGGGCGCGATTTTTCAGAACTAGGTAGTCGATCCATTAAAAAAAAATAAAATCGGTTCATTAAATAATCTTACAACCCTAGCGTAGGGTTAAAGTTGTAAGTGCTCCTCTTCGACCGGTTTTTCAGTTTTTATGGCTAATCATAGCGTTGCAGATCTAATTACTTGCGGTCCATTATACTTCAATTCGAGTTTTTGATTATTTGGAAAATAATCGCGATTATCCTGATAGCAATTCCTAAAATAGAATTAGGTACTTATTTTACATTTCTAATCGTAACTCATTCGCATGTAACCGATTACTGTAGTTAATTACGCTTCAGCTCGAGCTTTATAGCACCATTGAATAATGATTACTTATTCAATGATAGCACAAGTAATTTTGTTAGTAGTTTTTCTGCATGTACCTTCAGTTTCTTAACTGATCGAATGTGTAGCAAATACAAGTCGTATTTTTGTTAATCCCGAATTACATAATTATTTCTTACCTATTATGTAAGCATTCGTAAATGATCCCCCTCTCGCTACAGAATCCAGAAATGACATTGTTATAAAAAATACATACGAATTACTAAACGAACGAATTAACCCAGCAAATCCAGTTGAAATTATACATCCTAGTAGAACAGTTTTTCTTCCAAACCTAAAATTTTAAACAAAAAATGAATAAGCAGTCATTACGGTGCAATTAGTCAAAAAACGGCCTAAGCTCAACATCCAAAGTAAAAGTTTGGTTGGGTGGGGGGAGGAAAGTTGGTAAATTAGTTTTCATCAGTTTTTGTTAAATTGTGGGGTTTAGCGCGAGAAGTGTATGCAATGGTCATAATAAGTCATGAAAGTGGTCGTTTACATGACGCGGAGGCTTATTGTAAAGTACCAGGACGCGCAGCGTCCGAGTATCTCTTTAATGCCTCCAAGTCAGGTGGACTCACTTTCATGACATACTCTGTATAAAATTTTACCTGAAACCGCAACATGTAGATAACTTTTCCAAATTAAATTATTCATATGTGTGAAATGTTGATACCTAATCACGCATGCTAAAATCACTTTATTTAATTGTTTCCATAGAGATTTAAAAATAATTAAAACAATCAGTGTCAGTCAGTTTATGCTTTGTACTATACAGTCTTTATAACTAGGTACAAAAGCAGGTTTCAGTGAAGAAGAGTACGCGAGACGTTGTTATAATGTAGCCGAAGCTGTGGCCGCCGTAGTGCAATATTAGCTCCCCACAAAGTCAAGAAAGAGGTACGAAAAGGCGTACAAACCTTTTAATGACTGGCGCAAAACTAAAGGAATAATTACTTCCACACATATTCCATTAATTGTTAGTAATTAAAAAACCATTATCCTTTGTGTAGGTATATTAATATTTTAAAAAATCCACATAGTCTGCATTATAATTATCCAATCGTTGATTGAATAACTTATTCAATGAACGATCTAATTGTTATTTTGCATGTACTAGGACTGTAATGGGAGACAGGCAAAAATATTACAGTACTAGTCAGGTAAAGATCAACTTTCTAATGTCAAAATAGCCCTGAAATTTAGATTTTCTTGACGGTTTCAGGTAAAAGCTTTTTGACACCTTGTTAATTTTGATTCTTAATTAATTGTGATCAATAAGTTTCAATTTGGGAGACCGCCCCAAGTTGTAACTCGTATCATTTTCGCTCGCCCCTTCTGGTCGTGTTTGTGATGATATACGAATTAATATATTAATAATTACATTCATTATAACTAACTATAGGTACCGCAACTTTATTTTATTTATTTTACCATACCTATATTGTCCTTTTATTACAATAAATCTTTTCTATTGGCTCCGATATCTGAATTTCATTTTTAAAAACAATAAGCGTGTCCCAAGTTGAATATAAGTGCTACATATAGAAGTTTTCTATACCAACATACCTGATGTCAACTTTGGGTTACAACTTGGACACCTACTTTTCTTTAATATGTAGAAATAAAGAGATAAAAGAAATAAAATACGCTTCAGGGATGTTACATAGTGCAAGAAGACTCATAGAAGTAACATCCCCCACAGCTAAATACCTAATAAAATTGGGAGGCTAATGCGGCCTTTAGAACATGAAAACTGTCGGACTTTACAATAGTTATTAATACTATTGTAGAACACTAATGGCCAATTGCACCCTCAAAATTTCGATGAAGGAAGTCAGAAATTATCTCTGAATTATGCGCTGGTGTGCCATCCTGGTGACAAAATACATTCGCATATTCTTGAAGGGCCAATTCTTCTATAACTGGCAATATTATGTAAGTATAGTATAGTGTGTCCACTAAACGTATCAGCATATGGAAAACTTAGGTATTATATTATTAACATTTCGAAAAAGAAGTTATTTTTCATAAAACATTTTGCATGGACTGAAACCTAAACTGCAACGTCAGATATAAGTTTCTTCCCGTCGTCCACGAGATTTTCAAAAAAGTATGAAAAAGTTCCCCATATGGTGGGGACACTGTATATTTATAATTTAAATAATTTTCTGTGTTTAAATTGCTACCCACTCGAGGAACGATATGCGAAAAGTGAAATCTATCTACTCTTGTTATCAAATAAACAAGAAAATCAGCGATTGTAATAAAGTAATATACGAGAGACCCAAACGAACCTGTCTGATAGCATTCCCGTAATCGGCAAACCTATGAATAGCCCCGTATTGGTCATGGTTCCAATTAATGTTAACTTCCAATAATTTTCTTCACAATGAAGGTTGAACTGAAACAGAATTTTGATCAGAATGTAGGATCATGTAATGGTATACGATTTGCTAATCCAAAGAATGTATACAGTCACACTTTACAGACACCCACAACTTCAAAATAAATATGTCGCTTATAACTCATTTGTTATAAGAAACGAAAATTGGATGGGCTTGCTGCAAGCACACTTGGGTTTGGGAGGCCAACTTCAGGGTAGTTGACCAACTTTTTTCACAGAAGGCATCTTACATCAAGATTTAAGTTACGCTATTGGGGATAAAAGTGTGCGTATGAATAGAGAGGGTGGCTATTAGTAAAAATAGTGCACTTCCAGTGTTATCAACATCGACGACACCAAGAATGTAAATTAGATTGCGCTTGTCGGGGGAATACCAACCCCATACTCCCATCTCCAACAGCGTCGTTTGGGGAGCCATGCATTTACAAAAGGCTATACGAAATAAGACACTCTTGAAAATTTGTATTACTTTGAAGGACTACCATGAAATTGCCCTCCCCCATTTTCATTTTCCTTCTTTTATATTTCCGTTTACATATAGGTAGGTGGGGTTATAGTTATTTACATAAAAGTCAGGAAAATGATTGGCGAGGAAACATGGAAGTACTAGGCCCCTTTGGGGCCGAGTACTTTAATTTCCGAGTCATGTGATGTCATTTTTTTAACGAGTTTTGTATTACATTTTACCCGAAATCGTGTTTTAATATAAAATTTCAATTTTGATATAGAACGTTTGATGTTAATCTGTCAGGATGACAGGAATCATTATAGACATTTGGAAATGTCACAAATGCGGCCGGTAAAGTGGCGGTGCGGCCGGTAAAGTGACAGGTTCGGCCAGTAAAGTGACAAGGGGCAGGGAACGTAGTCTGCTCTGCCTCTGTCATGGAAACTCAAATTTCCTGACAGAAAGTAGGCATGAAAAGGTTTCATGACGATTTTGGGTAAAATATTAAACAACTTACATCGTGTAACGTTGATCGTTCAGAAGTTTCGTAAATATACTCATCACAACGCTCAACGATGCTTTTATCAAATACGCACTGGTTTGGCAGGCTTGCATTTACGAGCTTGTATCTTTCACAAGTTGATGGTTCTCCATCCACAGAAGGGATGGCTTCCTCCCACCATGCCGGTTTATATTCCGCAGGCTGAGTTTCACACCCCCGAATTTCGCATCTAAAATAAACTGAGTTCATGATTGGCACCCAAAATAGATTAAATTTAGTGGATGAAAACATACCTACCTATAATTCGGGACTTTTGTCTCAAATATCCATATTATCGCAGGCATGTATATCGCCATAATTGCTAGAGAAATTAGAGAAACTATTTTGTATTGGAATTTTCCAAAATTTCCTATTTCTGCTAAAATAGCCTCTAAACATGATAGTTTTGTGCTCATATTTTATACAATGTACTTTACTACTCATTACCATTACCCAATTACTACTGATGTGATCCGATTTTTAGATTACCTACATTGTTATCATGTCGATTGCGTTGCACCTTCTGATTATATTTCAACCTATCTATTTAAAACAGAACCATTACCACTGAAATTTGTGAGATAAGTAGGTAAAATGATACAAAAATGACCTAGGTTAAGTCGGATGACATTTTGATTGAATGTCAACCTTGTTTAGTACACGAGGCCTATTGATTTTAGTCGAGATTGAATCAGTAGGTATTTGGAATGGAAGATGAAGTAGGTAATCCGAGTAACGTGTAAATTATCGAAAAGTCCGGTTAACCAAATTGATAGGAAACTAAAAGGTTTATATTTTATGTTGAATAATATTTTCCGATATTTCGCAGGAAAAATAAATAGTCACGCTATTCTAGTCAGTAGCAAAACTTTACTGTGGAACTCCAAAATTTTTTAATTAGTATGTTATTACCCAAGGTTGCTTTATTAGAAGTTATTACCGCCTTTTAAACAGCTAAGCAAATATTGAAAGCAGGGCCGATGATAATGTTGTGACAGGTACTATTATTTCATTACTTGGCTACAGGGCAAAGTACGTGATACAGATAAAAGCTTGTTTTCTGTTTTTCAGGGATATTTTGAGAACTAAAAGAGGTAGTGATGCGGTTTGCACTTCTCGGAATTACTTTTCCAAGCTGCCTAGATTGACTATGTCAATTGTGACGTATGACTTGCGTGAAAGTGGCAACAGCGCAAAAGTCCAAAAATGCAATAAACAGTTTTTGCTTTATATTAGAAAAATCATAGTTATCAGTGATAACAAAAAATTCAAATACTGTTATTTTGAGGATTTCCTGAAATATTCCACGGCCTGCTTCTATTTAATCCACATTTTCATGACTGAATAACGGTTTTTCCTCTTTATCTCAATCTTTTTCTTATCAAACATACTGATAACTATGAATTTTTTAAGTAGAAGAAATAAGGAATTATTGGTGCAAAAAATATTATACATTCCATTCGTAAAAACAAACTCTGGTACTGTATCTTAAAAACTAAGCAGGCTATGGAAAATATAAAAATACCCCTTACTAAGACACTATTTTTACATAACTTTTATTTTTTCTATAAAGTAGAAGTTTTTTATTGCCTTTTTGGACTTTTGCACTGTTGCAATGTTCGCGAAAGTCAGATCGTCAATCTAGGCAGCTTTGAAAAGTAACTGGAGTTGATTAAATAGGAGCAGAACTGGCCGCTCAACTGCAGATCTTTTCGTAAAAAGGATTCCTTTGATCTTTTAAGCCAAATGGAGTTTAACATAAAAGCTGTTGAAGACTTTAAAGAAAATTTTTTGCGCAAATTAAAAATTGTACGAGTAGTTTTTTCCGGTCTTCGTTGGGATACAGCTGAAAATTGGTAGGGTGTGTAGGCCAAAGAAAGAAAACTCCGTTCAGTAGCTTTTTTATTTGGTAGACCAGATATTTCGGACGCCTATCGCTGTCTTTATCAGACCCACTAGGTAATTCACAATTAATTTAACAAATTCTCATTCACTTTTCCCGTACATGTATGCATATGTGAATAAGGAAAATCTACACAAATACTTTATCATCTCGCAATGTCTTATCAATTCAAATAATAGCGATAATTTCGTACTTTTATCTAATAATTCAAATTAAATAAAAACTAAACCATCCGTTGGTGATTTCTGATAAACATAAAATAATTACGCACACTGAAATTATACGATAGCAATATTTAACAACTTGAAGTATAAATGAGGAACAATCTTAGTGGTAATTGATTATCGGAATGATGAAGTTCATGCCATGGTAATTTGTAGTTGCTTGAAGGGGGAGGGGGGATCATTTACGGAACTCGATCAGGAAATTTATTCTGCGATTCAATAAATTCCTCTAAATATGCTTCCAAAAAATCACACCATTAAGTAATTTTTTTCCATTGCTCATAGTGTACTAAGGTCACTTCTTTGTCCAATGCTTCCCTGTCCAATGCTTCCTTGTCCAATGCTTTCTGCTTCTTCAACGGTGTCAGGAAGCATAATAAGTTTTGTTTCAGGAAGTTGAAGTGACAGTATACTGCCCACTAGTGCCGTGGACCCAAAAAGCACTAAAGGAAGTTGTTGCCAATATAGTTTCTACAATAAGATAAATAAATCAGATGCAGTTGCAAATTTGTGTGATATACGATACGTACCAGCAAAGGGATCTGTGGAGCGATCATGGGACCTACACGGCCAACCATAGAGCAAGATGAATATAATGAGCTTCTTAGATGGGTCGGAAAACATTCGGATGTTATAATGTACACAACTGAGATAACTACAGATGTACCAAATTTTCCCAAAAGGTATGTAAGTAACTGCAACCAGTACAAATCTAAAACAGTATGCATCAATCTTTGATTTGTGCCATACAATTGATCGTACGTTTTGGTACGAATATGAAGATCGAACAGGCGACTGCACAAGTAAAAAAACCCATAGCGAGGGAGTAAGGTCTACCAATTGTATCCAGCAGAAAGTACACTAAGACACATCCAGGAATTTCAACAAACATTGTCAGGATAAAATCAAAGTAAGCATTGCTTGATAAAGCTACAGAGTTTATCGTCAGTCCATAATAAGAAAATAAGCCAATACTCCAACAAAGTGCACAATTTATAAATCGCCTTGTTAAAATTGGCGAGTTTAACAATTCTTTCATGTAATGAGGCGTTATTTCAGGGATAGGCTCCGCAGGCCTCCATAGCTCTTTTAAGTTGTTTTCGGATAAGTTTGTTCCATTTGTCTTTGAAATACTTCGTAGTATCTTTTCCACCTTAGTATACATTTTTCTTGTTAGTAGCCACCGCACGGATTCTGGAAGCAACCAATAATAAGTCACCATCATCAAAGAAGACCCATACAATATTTGATCAAGTATTCTAATGAGAATGGTATTCGATTAGGTTTCTAATTTCCTACAATATTATGTTACCTCCACGTCTGTAGGGTCCAAGCTAGTGCCCCTACAATTATTCCAGAAATTGCGCAGGCTATGTTGAGGATGACGCCTACCACTGTTCTTTTTTCTGGAGCAACGAATTCAAATACTAAAAAAGTCTCGTTAATATAATAGTGACGAGACCTACAATAAGGAGTATTTCTTCCAGGTTGAAAGGAGCGGATAACATAATTAAATTAGAAATTTAGACCAATTCTCGTAATCTTACAATGAAAACTTTCATATGGTTTAACATTATAGAAATTGCACAGACGAAGACATCGAAAATATAAAATTGGATGGACCGGGATTTTGGGAATCGTCCCGCAAACAATTAATGAGGCTGGAATGGCGTTCACGACCGAGGAAGCGAAATTCATGTTTACTAGTTTTTTGCTCGGTTTTTTGCCCCTGCAGGATAGGATTCATTCCAAACGTTTCGTGTACACTAAAAATCATAATCTCTAAAATTGATTCCAAAGGCATCTAGAATTCGTGTGCAAAGCAGCACATACTTATCACAAAGTGCACAGTTAAAACGCTTACCCTCCGGACTAGTATGCCAATTCCAGTGTAGCTAGCTACTCCATTGAAATGTTACATTTTTTGTCTCTATCAGAGAACGCAACCATATTTTTTAGATATCTATCAAGGAGGTGTATCAAATTTGGTTTCAATTGGTTCAGCCATTTAACCGGAAGTGAGGGTACAGACGGGCCGACAGACATACCGACATCATCGAAATTTTGTTTGATTCGGATTCCTGGTGCTTCAAAACGTGTATTTTCGTCAAAAAAAATGGGGGGCCATTTTTTACCTCAATGCAATACCCCCTCCCCACTTTTTTGACGGAACTACATGTTTTGAAGCACCAGGAATCCGAATCAAACGAAATCTAGATGATGTCGGTCTGTCGGCCCGTCTGCACTACCATTCTCTCATTTCCGGCTAAACGGCAGAACCGATTGGAACCAAATTTGGTACACATATTCTTAGAGATAAAAAAGCAGAATCGCGCATGCGCAGGTGGTATCTGTGCTATCTACAGCAATTTTTTTTCAAGTGTACATAAAATTCCTCTCTTTCAGTAAGATTCTACCTTTAATAAATGTAAGATCATAACTTCTTGTACGTTACCATGTCTTGCCGCAATTATGTTTAACCCCGAGAAGTGTACCTACGTTATCTGAATTTTGGTTAACTTAAGTTTTCATAGTATTTGCAGTAATAAATTCTCCCAAGGTACCTTACCTATTATATAAGCGTTAGTGAATGATCCCGCTCTTGAAACAGAATCCAGAAATGTCATTGTCATAAAAAATACATAGGAATTACTGAAAGAACGAATTAAACCAGCAAATCCAGTCGACATTAAACATATTAATAGAATAGCTTTTCTTCCAAACCTAAAATTATAATTCATATTACTGAAAAGCCGTGCCGAAAACATAATTTTGGGTAATAACATAGTTCTATGCCCACAGTACGCAGCTGTTGATATTCTGTAGTAGTAAAAGCCAATTAATGCAGCCGATAGTTTCCGCCCTTCTGCGCGAGCTTATTTTTTTGGAGTAGAAGGAATTGGTTCCTACACCTTGGCACGGATAAATGAACCTATTTGAGTCTTGCTTCACGATATTTTTGCATGGTATTGACAAAATTTCAAATTTGGTTTTTTTGGCCAAAATGTGCACCAGCTTCTGTAGTATTTCCATGTGAGGCAGCAAAGTTAAAGACACGCGATTAAAAAGAAAACAATGTTTGACCCTGTTAATACAGGCAGTCAAATCAGCATATTGAATTGGCGTCAAATTAACATCTGCACAGCTATTGAACATACCATTACTATAGTTGGGGAGCCCTAACCAACCTGTCTGATAGCACTCCAGTAATTGGCAACCCTAAGAATTGACCCACATTTGTCATCGTTCCAATCAATGTCAACTTCCAAAGACTTTCTGCGCAGTGAAGATTAAACTGTAAACAGAGTGTCGTTCAGAATCCCATTTAATTGGAGGCGAATGATATAAAGTTATCATTAACCATAATTTTCCCCACAAATTCAAAATAAATACATCTGTAGTTAATTTTTTGCATATTTAATCACATTTCGATTTTTCCCTGTCCACCTTTGTAAAGAAGCCCCATCTAAGATCGTACAAATTTTACGAGATTTTGGTTGGCGCCATTAGGATTGGAAGTTTGGGTTAGGCATTCTCAAGGCAAATCCTTTAAATTTATTACGGTAGCCGATACACACCAACTATGTGAATGAGGATGGAAGTATAAGGGTGAACAAGTCTCTAATTGCCTCAAATTTCCATCGCCATTGTCTACCTACGATAGAATAACAGTATAAATTAGGATGCCCACGCGCTGTTTATGAAAATAGCACTGTCAGAGCTTACAAAAGCACAAAACTTTCGAATAAGATATTTTCGGGAAATCTCTTGGAGGGGCTATCACAAATTATATCTTCGTACAAAGGGGTGCATAAACGAAAAATCGAAATGTAACGAAACGTTAAAAAAAAATAATCAAAGAAGAATTACCAAAATCCGTGCAGTGTAATTGAAAACTTACGTCGTGTAATTGATTGTTCAAAAGTTTTGTAAATGTATTTCTCACAGCGCTCAACAACACTCTTATCAAATACGCACTGGTTTGATAGGCTTACGTTGACGCGCTTGTATCTTTCACAAGTTGATGGTTCTCCATCCTCAGAGGGGATGGCTTCGGTCCACCATGATGGTTTATATTCGGCAGGACGCGTTTCGCATCCGACAATTTCGCATCTAAAATGGAAGCTTACGAGCAATTTGCACTCACAAAGCCTTGGAACTAGGTAGATACCTATAGTTCGGAATCTTGGTCTCAAATATCCATATCATTGCTGGCATACATATCGCCATAATTGCCACAGATATTAGAGAAACGATCTTGTATTGAAATTTTCCAAAATTTCCTACTTCTGCCATAATCGTCTCTAAACATATTTGTTCTGCTCTCATCTCTTGCAACCAATCTGTATTTGGTCATTTACTGCTCGTTACCAACAGGTACGTGCTTTCTGTTGATGTGAAACGGTTTTGAGATTACCTCCATTGTTATTTAACCAGTGAATTTAGGTTTTGTCATTATGACGTTAAACTGACATGTTTGTTTGGCAACGGTGTGATAAATTGCAGGCACCGTTGTTCAGGCATTCAGATTTCAGCAGAGGTATTTTACTACTTTTTCATTGCAAATGTGTTTATTCTCTTGTGATACATTTCTTTAATTTCTTCCGACGCGCGCACTCCTTGTACAAGACGCATTCTTGATTATTACTTGCAAGATGCTACACGCCATTGCTTAGTTGACAAGTTTGTCGACCATTTTTTTTTCCGGGTCGATCTGGGACAATTTTTTTCGGGGCTCAAAAAAAGGCAGTGTATAACCTTCCCTTTTTACGAAAAATCGACTGCACCAAAATTTCTCGGGAAAACACTTCTTCTTATTAATTAATTTTGGTGCGTAGAATCCAAAACAATTCGTACTTTTTCGATCAGACTTCTCATTCAAAAGTTATAGACTAGAGAAACCAATTTCGAAAAAAAATTCAAAGGGCTGTAACTTTTGAACTAGGAGCCCAATCTTGGAACTGTTTGAAATTATGGATTCGACAGGCCAAATTCTATAAGAAAAATTTTTTCCCCGGTCGTTCTGAGACAATTTTTTTTTCGGGCTTCAAAAGAAGGCAGTGTATAACCTTCCTTTTTTACCAAAAATCGACTGCACCAAAATTTCTCGGGTTAACACTTTTTCTTATTAATTTTGGTGCGTAGAATCCAAAACAATTCGTACTTTTTCGATCAGACTTCTCAATCAAAAGTTTATAGACTAGAAACCAATTTCGGAAAAAAATTCAAAGGGCTGTAACTTTTGAACTAGTAGCCCAATCTTGGAACTGTTTGAAATTATGGATTCTACAGGCCACATTCTATAAGAAAAATGTTTTTTCCCGGTCGATCTGAGACAATTTTTTTTCGGAGCTCAAAAAAAGGCAGTACAGTGCATAGAACGCAATTTTTCAAAAGATCGTTTTCATATAGGATCACAAAGGTCTATAATAAGCTTCCTGCAAACCTTAAGTTGCTATCGCTTAAATCATTCAAGCTTAACTTGCGCAAATTGTTGTTCGTTCATCAAATCCAAATTTAACATATCTAGTCATTTCATCGCAGTTTTATTGGAAGGTTTTAAGGAAAGTATTTTTTTTATTTTTTATTTTTTTATTTTATTTTTTATATTGTAGTTTGTGTACTTTTTTAATGTAGATAACAGTCGGAATAGTTCCAAGGTTAAGTGGAAGAACAAACGGCGGTAGTTTCCGCCGAACTGAACTTCGTCTTGTAGAAGTATATTTTATTTCTGTTTTTTTTTTGGGATAATTAAAGGCAATACTATTATTATTAATACTTTTAAGTTATTCAAATATTTGAGAACAATTTAGAAATGTTTAGGGAAAGTTTCCATTGTCACAAAATCAAATATAAAAATCCGATACATCTGAATACCGAACTCGGTAGTCTACGTAACTTAAAAACAATAGGGACCTTTCTTATATCCTTAAGACCATATGTACCAATTTTNCTGTTTATGAAAATAGCACTGTCAGAGCTTACAAAAGCACAAAACTTTCGAATAAGATATTTTCGGGAAATCTCTTGGAGGGGCTATCACAAATTATATCTTCGTACAAAGGGGTGCATAAACGAAAAATCGAAATGTAACGAAACGTTAAAAAAAAATAATCAAAGAAGAATTACCAAAATCCGTGCAGTGTAATTGAAAACTTACGTCGTGTAATTGATTGTTCAAAAGTTTTGTAAATGTATTTCTCACAGCGCTCAACAACACTCTTATCAAATACGCACTGGTTTGATAGGCTTACGTTGACGCGCTTGTATCTTTCACAAGTTGATGGTTCTCCATCCTCAGAGGGGATGGCTTCGGTCCACCATGATGGTTTATATTCGGCAGGACGCGTTTCGCATCCGACAATTTCGCATCTAAAATGGAAGCTTACGAGCAATTTGCACTCACAAAGCCTTGGAACTAGGTAGATACCTATAGTTCGGAATCTTGGTCTCAAATATCCATATCATTGCTGGCATACATATCGCCATAATTGCCACAGATATTAGAGAAACGATCTTGTATTGAAATTTTCCAAAATTTCCTACTTCTGCCATAATCGTCTCTAAACATATTTGTTCTGCTCTCATCTCTTGCAACCAATCTGTATTTGGTCATTTACTGCTCGTTACCAACAGGTACGTGCTTTCTGTTGATGTGAAACGGTTTTGAGATTACCTCCATTGTTATTTAACCAGTGAATTTAGGTTTTGTCATTATGACGTTAAACTGACATGTTTGTTTGGCAACGGTGTGATAAATTGCAGGCACCGTTGTTCAGGCATTCAGATTTCAGCAGAGGTATTTTACTACTTTTTCATTGCAAATGTGTTTATTCTCTTGTGATACATTTCTTTAATTTCTTCCGACGCGCGCACTCCTTGTACAAGACGCATTCTTGATTATTACTTGCAAGATGCTACACGCCATTGCTTAGTTGACAAGTTTGTCGACCATTTTTTTTTCCGGGTCGATCTGGGACAATTTTTTTCGGGGCTCAAAAAAAGGCAGTGTATAACCTTCCCTTTTTACGAAAAATCGACTGCACCAAAATTTCTCGGGAAACGGGAAAACACTTTTTCTTATTAATTTTGGTGCGTAGAATCCAAAACAATTCGTACTTTTTCGATCAGACTTCTCAATCAAAAGTTATAGACTATAAAACCAATTTCGAAAGAAAATTCAAAAAAAAGGGCTGTAACTTTTGATCTAGTAGCCCAATCTTGGAACTGTTTGAAATTATGGAATCTACAGGCCTTATTCTATAAGAAAATGTTTTTTTCCGGTCGATCTGAGACAATTTTTTCTTGGAGCCTCAAAAAAAGGCAGTGTATAACCTTCCTTTTTTTACCAAAAATCGACTACACCAAAATTTCTCGGGAGAACACTTTTTCTTATTAATTTTGGTGCGTAGAATCCAAAACAATTCGTACTTTTTCGATCAGACTTCTCAATCAAAAGTTATAGATTAGAAACCAATTTCGAAAGAAAATTCAAATGGCTGTAACTTTTGATCTAGCAGCCCAATCTTGGAACTGTTTGAAATTATGGATTCTACAGGCCACATTCTATAAGAAAATGTTTTTTCCCGGTCGATCTGAGACAATTTTTTCTTCGGGGCAAAAAAAGGCAGTGTTTAACCTTCTTTTTTTACCAAAAATTGACTACACCAAAATTTCTCGGGAAAACACTTTTTCTTATTAATTTTGTGGCGTAGAATCCAAAACAATTCGTACTTTTTCGATTAGACTTCTCAATCAAAAGTTATAGACTAGAAACCAATTTCGAAAGAAAATTCAAAGAGCTGTAACTTTTGAACTAGTAGCCCAATCTTGGAACTGTTTGAAATTATGGATTCTACAGGCCACATTCTATAAGAAAATTTTTTTCCGGGTCGATCTGAGACAATTTTTTTTTCGGGGCTCAAAAAAAGGCAGTGTATAACCTTCCTTTTTTACCAAAAATCGACTGCACCAAAATTTCTCGGGAAAACACTTTTTCTTATTAATTTTGGTGCGTAGAATCCAAAACAATTCGTACTTTTTCGATCAGACTTCTCAATCAAAAGTTATAGACTAGAAACCAATTTCGAAAGAAAATTCAAAGGGCTGTAACTTTTGAACTAGTAGCCCAATCTTGGAACTGTTTGAAATTATGGATTCTACAGGCCACATTCTATAAGAAAATTTTTTTTCCGGGTCGATCTGAGACAATTTTTTTTCGGGGCTCAAAAAAAGGCAGTGTATAACCTTCCTTTTTTACCAAAAATCGACTACACCAAAATTTCTCGGGAAAACACTTTTTCTTATTAATTTTGGTGCGTAGAATCCCAAACAATTCGTACTTTTTCGATCAGACTTCTCAATCAAAAGTTATAGACTAGAAACCAATTTCGAAAGAAAATTCAAAGGGCTGTAACTTTTGAACTAGTAGCCCAATCTTGGAACTGTTTGAAATTATGGATTCTACAGGCCACATTCTATAAGAAAATTTTTTTCCGGGTCGATCTGAGACAATTTTTTTTTCGGGGTTCAAAAAAAGGCAGTGTATAACCTTCCTTTTTTACCAAAAATCGACTGCACCAAAATTTCTCGGGAAAACACTTTTTCTTATTAATTTTGGTGCGTAGAATCCAAAACAATTCGTACTTTTTCGATCAGACTTCTCAATCAAAAGTTATAGACTAGAAACCAATTTCGAAAGAAAATTCAAAGGGCTGTAAATTTTGAACTAGTAGCCCAATCTTGGAACTGTTTGAAATTATGGATTCTACAGGCCACATTCTATAAGAAAAATGTTTTTCCGGGTCGATCTGAGACAATTTTTTTTTCGGGGCTCAAAAAAAGTACCACCTTTCCGGAGCCGGTAGCACGAAAACGGTTCAGTTTTTCGTAAAGATGTATATAACCAAACTTGTAGCATTTTTAATAAGCTTTCATCTAAGCTTTTTCTCTGTAACGCACCATTTTCGAGTTAAACGCGAAAAACTGAAAAATGGGTCGTTTAAAGCCCCCTCCTTCCCCTAACGGCACCGGAATTTGGAGGGACTTTAATTTTTTCTTGTTCAGGGAACCTCTCCCTGCACATTTCTGAAAAAATTGGAACTAGTAATTTTAGTTCCTCTGATTTTCCTATTTTGCCTGGACTATGTGATACATTTCCTTAATTTCTTCCGACGCGCGCACTTCTTGTACAAGACGCATTCTTGATTATTACTTGCAAGATGCTACATGCCATTGCTTAGTTGACAAGTTTGTCGACCATTTTTGGGATATACTGGCGCTGTGTTAAATTGAGTGAAGGTTCTTCTCGTTATTCTATTTACTTCCAAGCTTCGCTGACGCTATTTTCAGATTTATCTTACAAGTTTTAAGGCCGTCTTGCGATATGTAACAACAATTACGTAGGAAGAACACCGATGATTAGATTTTTAGGCGATACAGTCTTTTTGACTTTTGGACATCTTAATTCTGTATTGGATTTATTAATTTTGTTAGTTTTGTTAACACCATTTGCCAATAAATGCATATTATTATTATTATTTACTTTTACTTTGAATAATCATTTTTAGGCTTTTTTTTTCTTACTTCTTACTTTTGATTTACGATTTACTTCATTATTACCTACCGGATTGTGCTTTCGATTTCGGAGTGGATACGCTGAATTTTGGATTTTCTCGATATTGCGCAAGAAGGTCCACCGCCATTTAGAGATTAGAAAAACACGCGTAGATATTCCTACATATCGACAGAACTACCCCCCATTTTAAGTTAAACCAAACAGCTTTTACCTGGACCCAATTCTACGACGTTCTTTGACCTACTTCGAGATTGATACTTGGAGATATGCCCATTTGCTTCAAGACCTAATCGCAAGTAACTTTTACGAAACGTTTGTAGATTAATACTGTGTAAATTGCCCCTATACATCCGATTTCACTTATGCTACTTGCGTCGTTTCGTTTTGCTAGGTTAAAGTCATTCGAGTTATTGAGTCATTTTAAATATTAATTGCAGTTGTCAGTATACAATTAAGCCTCAGTGTCAGACGTTACATTGCTATACGCAATATTTTGTGCAGCGTGATCATTACCCCTCTTGTCGTTTGTTGTGTTTTTGTCTGTTTGCAGATTTGCAGTATACGCGCCCTTCTTGGGTTCAACAAGGCCATTGCGACCTGTAGTTCAAAAGGTAAATTTTGTTATTTCCGTCGATTTCCCCTACTTTAACGTTTGATTACATCTTGGTTTTCGAAATCATCGAATTGTAATTGTTACATTTGCTTGACATTCACTTAACGATTATAGCTCCGTTGTTTTTGCGGAACAATATTTGGATAAATATTTTCTCCGACTACGTTTTGACCCCTTTTTTTCTAAAATTAATTTAAATTCAAATTTTGACATAGCCGATCTTTATATTGCAGTATCTTATTTGTAATATTATTGAGATCATTGGATTAAATTACCATCGATTGTCACGTCAACTATTGGTTATGTTCTATCTCTATCAAGTGTTTTATTCCCTTTTTAACGGTCCGTAACGTGACGGAACGGAACGAACAAGTGTGTGGCAACCTTGTTTCTCCTTTTTAGCGCATTTAAAAAAAAATGCGCTATTGTGGCCTCTTCGTCCGTCCGTCCGTCCGTCCGCTCGTCTTGAGACGCTACTAGTTTTTTATCTTAAGAGCTATTGTTCTACTTTTTTCGCTATTTGGTTCGTTATGGTGTCGAGTCTTGCACCAAGGAAGGAATTTTTTCTGTACCGCTTACAAAAAAAGTTATTGTAAAAAACACAAAAAACCGTTTTTTACATGTTTCATAATTTTACACTTTTGCCGTTTATTAACGATCCTAGAGATCGTTTATAATTTTGCATTGCTGTCTGTCGTCTGCCTGTTGGTCTGTCCGTCTGTTCCTTTGTCTGTCTGTCCCTCTATCTGTCCGTGTCGCTTTTACATCTCCGTTAGTTATGAACTGAATTGCATGAAATTCAATATGGGCATAGCATTAGCCATATAATACGCAATGCCAAAAGTTGAGTCGAATCGATTCAAAATTCACAGTGCCCTTTTCGCATCTCGACCATTTATAAACCGAATTGCAAACTTTTTTAATTATAACAGTATTTAAATGAAATTTTATACATAGCCACTTGGAATAAAAGCAAATTTAACGCCAATTTCAAAATTTGGTTTTGCGCATTTATGGAGGGATTTAAATTAAATTCGATACATAGCCACTTGGAACAAAGGAAAATCTAACGCTTCCAAATTTAGGTTTGCGCATGCGCAGTTCCAACTTTCTTATTTAGAAAAGCATTGAAATGAAACTCTTCCTATAAACCACCATGTTATAAACTGAAATTGAAGTAGCACGTCAAAAATGGATTGCACATGTGCAACGCTATCTTTTATATTTGTGGCCGGATTTTTACAATTTTAACAAAAGTTGCATCTTACAAATAGGAAATGAATGCAAGTGGAAATGCGCTTTATGTAAATCGTTAACGATTACTTTTTAACTTGTTGGTAAGTATTTCCTCCTATCTCGAAAATTACTTAAGACTAAGTGGGGCCTATTCAGATTACTGTTACTATTATTTCCTTTTGCTTTATTATATTATTATTTATGGCAAACTTTTTCGTAAAATTTAACGATTGCCAAAAGTTGCAGCAGAAAGTTGTTTTTTTGGTGTATCCTTGTCATTGAAATTTACAATCACACCAAAATTTTCAATAATGTAACTGCTTGGGGTTGATCAGTGAACAGTGGGAAACATTTGTTTAAATTATTATAAATAGGAGAAAATTTCAATCCGTAAATTTCAGTGCGGAAACTAGAATGTTTCTACCACGTCGAAATAACTGAGTTTGCGTTTCTATATTAACCACTGTTAATTATTTACACAATGATCTAAAAACTGTGGAAATGGAATATACAAAATCAAAGACAAAGACGAAATGGTTAAATTTAATTAGCTAGTAGTTCGAAAAGTATTATCACAGATGTAAGTACATTATCAATTAACCGGGTAACTTGATACGTGTAAATGCTAATTACCTCATAGTCGGAAACGATAACAGTGGCAGTGTGACAATAATTAATCGTGTTTCGTTTTTAATGTTCTTCAGTACTCATTACCAAAACTGTACCAAGAGGTATATTCTTGGTGGTAAGTTTTTCTATTTCTTCCGTACACGTTTGTTCATTTTGTGATATCCGCTCACTGGTTTTTCTTCTGCCGATATTTTCCGCCTGTTCTATTGTATTAGGGAGTGTTTCGTTTAACGTCTCGGGAAATCTCAGTGTCAGAATGCTTCCCGCAAAAGCAGTTAGTGCAAAAAGTACTAATGGTAGAGGTTGCCAATACAGCTCCTGAGCACTATGTTATTGCTTTACAAAAATTCGAATTTCTTACCAACAGCGGCGTTTGGCTGGCCACCACTATACCAAATCGACCGAACATGGAGCAACTTGTTAATAGTGAGGAGCGTAAAGAAGTCGGAAATATCTCCGAAGTTAATGAGTAGATGGCAGTCATGTTTATTGCTGCAGCACATTTGCCCAAGAGGTATACGGAGAGTCTGATTACAGACAAGTCTAAAAATTAGGAGTTAATAACAACTATTACATGCAGCAAGGTTTAGTACCATGTGGAATAAAGATGAAGCTTGCACTCGATATACCGCAAATGAAGAATGCTAATGTGAAGCAGTACCTTTTACCAATTCTATTCATTAAGAAATGCGCCGCAATGTTTCCAGGTATTTCTACGAACATACACAAAATGAAATCCACGTACCCATTGTTGGACAAGGAGATAGCATTTATAGTCAGACCGTAATACGAAATCAAGCAAAACATCCAACACACACAACAGTTAACAAAACGCCTTGTAAGAATGGGAGACTGAAGTAATCTGCGCAGCGGATACGTCTCGGTGTTTTCAAGCAACGGTTCCGTATGGAAAAGCTGGTTCATGTGCTCTTTCGATAATGTGGTTCCATTGGTCTTTGCAATGGTACTTAGTATTCGCGACGCATGTTCATAGCGTTTTTTCGTCAGTAACCATCTCAGGGATTCTGGAAGGAACCAGTAGTACGATAAAATAATGAAGCAGGATCCATATAGTATTTGATCAAGCATTCTAATAAATATACGGTTAGTTATCGAGCAGCCAATTTACGCCTATTTCTACCTCCAGGTTGGAACAGCCCAGGCGACGCATCCTACAATCATTCCTCCTACTGACGTTGCTATATTTATTAAAACGCTCATGAGGACGCGTTTATCGGGACTAACGAATTCAGCACCTAAAATGACAAACTTCATTAATTTTCATATGAGCTGCAAATATTGAAGATTAAATCGAAGTTAAGATCCAGAAGGATTATTACCGCAGCAATTGTTACCACGAATTTTGAGCAGTGCAGTCCTAAACTCGGCTTAAATTTAATGGTAGAAATAGTCATCAATGAAAAACGTTAGTATTTGTTCGAGAAGACCAAAACGATCCATGGTTCGAATTTGGATTCAGTTTGGTGTATAAATGTATAATCAAAGTGTCTAAGAGCGTTTTGCGTACAACGGAAGATTCTTCAGCATTGTTGATGACCCGTGAGGACTTAAAGGCTAAAGGTTTCAAAAATCTTTAGTAAACCTCAAGAATTTAGAGCCTCCGAGAAACTGTTAATAGTCTGAAAGCCTTTAAAAGTAAAACTTTAATTTATTGGCATTTAAAAACGTATAAACACAATGAATGTTTATGTTATTGATTGTTCTTAAAGCCTCTAACAGGCATTCAAAGGATTTTGACAGCCCTTGAGAATATTTTAGAACTTTTAATAATCGTTAAGCGGATTGAATATATATTAAAGGTCTACAGGTGCAGTTTTTAAAAACCTTTAATATTCGTTTAACGGTTTGCAAAAGTCAATCAAAGTCTTCCAAAGACTTTTACTTTAAACCTTTGAATCTCGCTTTGAATACATAAAAAAAACATATCAGTCCCTAAAGGTCTCTTACAGCTTTCTACAAAATCCAAGGGTCATCTTGTACCGGCTTAATTACATTTACAAGGGCCAAACACCTCACTTGCATAAAATAAAATTGAATCTCTATAGCACTGGCGAAAATTTTTAATATAACATTTAATTTACCCATGGTTAGCTTAGTAATACAAATGTTTTTTTAACTCTTACCTTGCGGAAGTCTTATCTCCTCTGAAAATATGAAACCCAAAGTTTAATGCTCTGGTTTGATTAAACTCGAATAAATACGCATGTGAATTTAGTTGATCGCATATATTAATAAAAATGAAATAACATGATCAAATCCTTAATTTGGATTGCCTGCCGTATGCCGTTGTATACAAATGTTATGTATCGCAAAAGGCGCTGACCAGTGACGCACTTACTTATAAGTTATAACTAGCCGTTACTTTTAGCAATCCGAAAAAGAATCATTTCTGTTTATCACAATATGTTTTAATATCAGATTATTTACTCCCGGTTTAAGCAGTAGGTAGCCATAGCACTATGAAAAAAAGGTTTCCACTTTTACGCACTTTGACGTTAGAAAAACTATGAAATCATTGTTTAAACATTTTGTTCACTATCATTTTCGTGCCGTACCTCCGTCAACATTATAATCCGTTTTTAGATCGAAAAAATCGGTCGCATGAGAGAAAAGATCAACATTTTCGGAAATTGGCCGCCATCTTGAATTCTGAACTTCCTGTTCAGATTTCGAGATGCCAACATCGATATTCCTGTTCAGCGGCTCTAAATTAGTAAAAAAACGCCTATTTGGCCAAATGTTGTCTGAAATGCCCCTAGAACTTGTTAAACTGCTGTTTTTTATAAAAGTGAACCAATATAAAATATCTGCCGTGTACAATACAAATAATGCTTTTTTAATGAAGAAAATAAACCGTTACATGATATTAAAATTTTAATAACAAATAGAAGACCCGTATTTCGGATTTAAACAGAACGGAACAAAACTTTTAGGCATCCGCATTCGCTTTCCGCAATGCGTTTCTGGTTATCGCTAGATACACATTCGTTCACGTTCGCTACGAAGCGGTACATTTCCTTATATTGACCAAAATATAAATTTAAAATCAAATTTTTGAAAACAGCCAAGCGACACCCTGTTACAATATAGAGGGTTTGAGCACGTTTAACTCGATTCTATAAGAACCTTTGAGGATCCTTTAATACCTAAAAGTATTTAAGGTAAATTTCGAAGCAGATCATCAGTGATGTCACTTAATATTTACTTCAGTGTTACTCACCTATAATGAAGCAAGTGGAATATGACCCTGCTTTAGAAAAGGCATCCACAAACTCCATAACGAGAAAAAAAGTGTACGTGTTGCTGAAAGAACGTATAATGCCACATAATGCGCTTAATGCTACACTGGATATTAAAATGGTTTTTCTTCCAAATCTACAAATATAATTTTTATTTAATTCATATAATTGATACATTTCTGAAGTCATGCGTATTGCGTATTTTAAAATATTTTCAGTCACTGAATGCACTAGATCGGACCAATTAAATACCTCGATATGACAAACGCAACCAAGATATTATGATTTTCTTGCAGGATAACATTTTAATTTAAGGTATTTTGTTACTCTTTTAGTACGCATACTTACAAATATTGCAAAATATAATAATAATATATCTTTATTATTATTTTTAGTACTATGTGTGCCAGTGGCGGATCCAGAGAACCTTTTCACGAGGCGCGCATTGTTAATATAAAACTTTTAACTTCGGTAGTAAAGACGCTCCAAAAAATAACCCGCTGTACAGGTCCGTGTAAAAGTGAATTTTGATATAGTTACAGGTAAAGGTGTCTTTAACAACATACCAAAAGTACTGATAGATGAGGGCGAATCTAACGGGTGGGGTGGTGGTGTAAAGGTCACTTTTTTGAAGTATTTTTTTTGCAAATAGCTCATAAACGGTGGCCCATAGCAAAAGAATGTTGTAATGCTTAAGTCATCTACATAAAAGATCCTATAGGTACACTTTCTCGCTGGGATCAATACTTAATCTTAATGAGATATGGAGGGAAGATGATATTTTTATTTAACCTTCAGGCGGGGGCACCCTGAAGAATTGCTAGACCGGGCGCACGGCTATTGAGTTCTTTAATACTTTTGCGAAAATTATTAAAAACGTGATACCCTCGGTGATACCATATTGGAATTCTCCATAAAAAAGTGCCTGAATAATGTTTTGGTTAGAAAGTCTAGACGATTAGTTTATCATAAAAAAATTAAAAACGAAAATCAAAAATTTTCGTTTTATTGCGATATTTTCAAAACCATTAAAGATATCTTAAAGTTCTTTTCAGATTATTATACAACAAGAAAATTTTCAACTTTGCTCTTATTTAACCGACTCTCTTAAGATAAGCCAGTTCCCCATAGTGGCACTCGACAAATGATCACCCTGTATAATGCATATTTTTCCAGAAATGATCTAACTAATGATGTAGAACTGCAGGGGATAACCCAATATGAGAATTCTGAAAGCACGACGTACTTAACGCAAGTGGTAAAAATGTTATATGGAAAATAGTGAACTCGTGCAGCAAATTGCTTTTGCCAATATCTTTAATAATAAGAAAGTTATGGGGAATTAAAGAATTCGACTAAATTCGAGAAAGCAGCCAAACGATTAGAGATAGCTGAATTTTGCGTGTGCCAGTAATTTTGTCTTTAAAATTGATCTTTTGACACCTAGGTCCATTTTTAGCGCATTTTTGAAAAAAATACGCTATTATATTCGTTATTGCTGGCAGGCCGGCTGTCCGCGTGAGATCTCCACAACTACATTAGCTAGAGAATTCAAATTTTCACTAAACGCTTTCTGCTATAGTGTAGATGTGCAGCCACTAGCCTATTTTGAGTTAGATTACATGTGAGATCGATAATTGAAGAAAATAATTTCGATATGGGTTTCGGAGGTGCTATAATTTTACCGTTAGATAGCGCTACCAGTATAAAAACTTATTATTTACTTTGTGATTTGTTTTACAAAATGAAGACGTCAATTGAAATTAAATAAAATTAATTATTTAACGCAGCCAAAATTACTCGTGAGATCGATAATTTTAAACTTCGCTAATAAAATACTGACCTGCATTACCAAAAATGCGCTTTAATCATGCATATGCTGATTTACAACTTGTTTCTATTTCTTAAAGTAAAGGGCGTCTCCATAAGAAAGTGGCCAACTTGGACCACCCTGTACATACCTATCATACATACCTGTCAGATAACATTCCGGAAATAGGTAGGCCTAGTATTCCACCTATGCTATTAATTGTACCCACTAGTGTCAATTTCCATGTATTTTCATTGCAATGGAGGTTGAACTGAAATGTACCAAATATATTTGTTGACATTTTCTGTTGATGTAACACTCCAAATTAAAATCTTGAACTGTGCAATGAATGTTACTGTTACACTTTTACTAATTCTATGGTGCACCAATACTGTTAGTCCCTTACTAATTTGGGCGATTGATACCTATAATTAGGTGAAACAAAGGTTACAATTGATTACTAAAAATTTCGGTAATTTTAGGCATGCGGATCTGAGACTCGACCTCATTGGTGACCTTTTAGATACTTAAAACTAACAAAAAGTGCTAACACGTTGCTATTGGCAACATCTATCATGGGATTATTGTTAACTTCTGTGCATATTTGCACTGAAGCGATGGACTATAACCACTCCAATTATCACATAAAGGCATAAATTTCTAGACCAAGAATATTACTTACATCCTGCAAAATCGAAGTTTTATTTATTTCGTATACAAATTCATTGCAACTTTCAACTTTGGTCTTATCGAATCCAGAACATAAAGCATAATTATTGGAGGTAACATTGTGGAGACTGCATTTGTATCTTTCACAATAGGCCGGTTCGTTGTGAATAGAGGGAATTGCATCTGTCCACCAATGTGGCATGTACTCCGTCGGAGATGATTCGTAGCCAGGAATCTGGCATCTACCAACAGACTTGTGTGAATAGTTCAGAATTAAAAAGATCCACTCACCTATGTTTCATCTGTCTTGCTTCAAAAGCCCATACAATTATTGGAAAATATACCATTGCGGCAACCACGAGAATCAGAGTTACAATTTTGCTTTGATATTTTCCGAAGCTGCCAATGTCTTCCAGAACGCTGTCCAAACAGGTGTCAGCCGTCATTGTGGTTGTGAAAATTGGCGCCTTTGCAAATTGTAGGGGTGAATGTGATTAGGCACTATACGAGATGTAGCATACGGGGTCAGACTAGTAATTAACAGGAGTAATTTATCTTATCGGTAACTACGTACAGTAGAACAATTACGTTAAAAAAGTAGCGACCCTGGGTCATTTGAACATGTACAGGGCGTCCAAATTTACGATACCAGAAGTAGAGATTTCATGGCTACTTTCATTTTTGAGTTATATGTCTCATTTTGTTAGTTCTCTATATGAACATGAGAGTACCTACAACAAATCGTTATTAAATGAAATTTTTATTCACCGTTGATTCAGACAATTCACTGACGCACTCTATTAATTAACGACCAGGAGAATGTTCATTTTCGCGTTTATCGTTGATTTTTTTATGATAAATCCCTTCATTGAAGATAAGGGTAATCGCAAAATATTTTTACTAAATAAAACTGTATAATCGTAAATCATGGAAAACACCAATATCTTCTCTACTTCTCTGGTATATTTAGCGTACTGGAGCAGTATACCTACCTACAGTTTTGTTGTTATTAGATATACATATTGTTACCCACAACTAATTAGTTCCGCCTTAAGTTCTTGTGATTTTGTAATTGTTAGGGAATTAATGTTTGACAACTTGGAGAACATGCTTTATATGCAATTGTGTGACTTTATACTGATCATGTTTTTTTGATACAAATTTTTTTGTAGATAATGAATAGAACTTGAACGAGATTGATACATTATCTTAGTATTTGTACTATTAATGGAATGTTTACAAATAGCGGTCGTCAGGCTATCGTCCTCGTCTGTTTGCGATTGTGTCATGTGTGTCAATTTTGATTCTCGCAATGAAAGACAGGGATTTAGGGGGGAGAGGGGCTATGCGGACTATTAGCCCCCGGCGGTAAATTTTGAGAGGCGGTCGTCGCTCCCGTCACGTTTTAGTTCTAAATGTAGATATTTAATTTATGGGGTTCAGTTTCAGAAATAGCATTGTAATAAAACCTATAAGATCAGTGCCGGGCTCGGGCTGCCGGCGGTAGCAGGTCGCTGGGTCGCATCCAAGCATCAAGGATCAAACCGAGGTGCTCTGCCACTTTAGGAGTTTATTCAGCGGCAGAGCAAAGCGATGCAAGCTTTATAGGGGAGTTGATGGTGTTTGGTGTCCGTCTGTCCTTGAACACGATAACTGTCAAACGCTTGGACCGATTTGGTTCAAACTTTGCACCGTTGACCTAGGTATATGCCACATGTAATAAGCCTATTGAAAATGAGTCAAATCCAATGACCGTGTAGGGTCCCACCGAGGTGCAATGCCGCTCTTTTAGATACTCCTTAGGGGTTCATTTAAATTTGAGTATTGTTTTGTCTCGGCGCCAGCCGCCAGCGTGTCCGACTCTGACACGCTGTGTCGTCAATTCCGTTACGTTATTACGCGTTAGTTTCTAAACAATGAGCGAAAAAGAAGGAGATACATTTTGGAAACGACAAAACTTAGAAAAACAACAAAAATTTAATGAAGTATTACAAAAAAAAACAAGACTTAGCTTTTTTGCCTCCCTACTGGCGGCATAGTATGACTTAGCCCCCGGCGGTCCATGAACTAAATCCGGCACTGATGAAAGATGAATAAGTTTAACACGTCACACAAATACTTTTTAACCATCGTGAAGTTGGGCAGCTCAAAAATGGTTTTTAATCTTTGCTGTTTGTGGCGATTCCAAACCAGGTGTCAAATTCTTGACAGAATAGCTTCCTAACTGAAACCAAAAATTGCCAACATAAAATTGCTCCATAAATAAGAAAGTTGGATGTTGCACATGCGCAACACTATTTTTTGCGCATGCATTTTGTTAGCTTTTATTAAAAGGACCAAATTTCGTTTTAATTGTTCCATAAATAAGAAAATTGCATTTCTGCGCATGCGCAACACGATTTTTGCGCATGAATTTTGTTTGCTTTTATTAAAGGGACTTACCATAGAAATTTCGTTTAAATTGCTTCAGAAACAAGATCGTTGCGTTTTGCACATATGCAACACAATTTTTTGACTGACAATTTTTTTCTCCGTTTTTTGATAATATAACCCGGCCCAATTTTTTTGTAGGTTGTACACAGGAAAATAAGGTCTTCCAAATAATAGAATAAAAATTTTAGGTTGCTATTTGAAAAAAAAAGTTCGATGCCGTTACGGCGCTCCAAAATTTTTTTTCAAAAATCCGGCCCGTTATTTTTCTGTTCGGTATGCCTAAACATATATACAAAATTTCAACAAAATCCGTCGAGCCGTTTTCTCAGAAAATTGCCAACAAACGTACGTACGTACGTACATACGTACGTACGTACGTACGTACATACAGACGGAAAAAAATTTTATTCTTTAAAAGTTGCTTAAAATGGTCTAAAACGTCGACATTTGATGAAATTTTGAAATGTTCAAAAAACGGCTATCGCAATAGCTACCTAGCACATGCTAGGAAGCTAAAAATTACGGTTAACTTCGCCATAGCATAACAGGGATAATAATAATTCGTACAAGGACAATTCGATCTTAAAATTTTAATTCATTTTAAGTAATTAGGACTATGGTGCACTTCTATTTGGACGCGAGTTAATGGGGTGCCAATTTTTGGAGTGTGCGAAGTTTTGGCTATGTATAGATTCAAAAGGCTGCGCTTTTCGAATTACGCCCGCGCCCGCTTACTAAGAATTGATACGCGGACAACTGCTCCGCCCTGGCTCAATGGATCTTAGGTATACAGGGTGGAAATTTTATCTGGAACACATCTTCAAAACATTTTCTTTAAAGAAGTTTTTAATGGTATCCAAAATTAGAAAAAGGTTTAGGTACCAATGTAATTGTAACGGATATTACAATTACTTCCCGTTACAATTACTTTGACTGCTCTATCCTACCTCTAGTTAATCCTTATACATCTGAATTAAATTGGGAACGGTCTTGTTATGTAATTATATGTAATGTGCCCCAGCTAGCTGCCAGTCAGTAATGCTCTGCTAAACTCTTAAGGGAAAGGGGTCAAGGGATAAATAATACTTCTTTTTCACTACTAGCGTCTGATGACATGATTATTAACCTTTTTTCCACTTGTAAAGTAGCCTTTCTCGGCATTTGTTCAAAGTGGTTAATAATGTGGACATTATTAACTAGTAGTCAATAATGAGAACTGTCACGCTGTCACTTTTAGAAAACGCGACCCGAAATTTCGCTCAATAAACGTTTAGAAAAGTTCTCTAAAATGAATAATTGCCACCATCCGCCATTTCCAGAGAAATTACATACCTAAAATTATCACATTTTGACAAAATTCGAACGAAATTACTCTTTGAAAATATCTCAATGACAGAATAAAATACGGCATGTTTGACTTGTACTTCCACGTACTTGATTGACATGTTAAATTAAGAAACAAACAATTCTGTCCAACCGTTAACTCTCTTATCAATATAATATGTTAATTTAGAGGATTTCAAGTGCTAGTAGTGAAAAAATAGTATATATACCACGGTAGAGAAGTCTATTATTGCCTTCGCACCTTACACCCCTCGGCGCAAGCGCCTCGAGATGTAATCTTGGTGCTCAGGCAATAATACTGTACTTCTCTGCCTTGATATATAATGTACTATTATTAAATTATGAACCGGTTCTTATTTTCTTTAAGGTATCTCTTAGCTGCAAGAGGATACATATTATAGTAAATTAAATGGGGTTTGGAGAGAAACAATCCTGTAAAACAAATGGGTAAAGAACATTCATTGGCAAAGACACACACTTTGTATTGATAGGGAACATTCAATTCTATTTTTTTATAAATGAAACAAACTTCAGGCGCATGTTTAAATTCTACTGGCACTAGGTGTCAACCAACAGCAACTTGACAAGAATTGCAAGTAGGTAGTTAAACCGCCATTTCTAATGGCGCTTTAGGTCATATGATACGTCATTAGGAAGCTTATTTTTTCCCTTTCTTGCTATCTTAAACTTATTAGGAAATAATGGAGAAACGTGCTCATTGTGTTTTTTTTTGTTAATTTTTGACGTTCTTAGAACTATATGTGTATTGTGTATGGTAATTGTGAAATAATTTCAACTGAAAGCGTTCTGATTTGCATGTCTGCATCAGCTCAAACGATTTGTTCCATCTTTATTAGCGACCCTGTATAACGACGATATCGTAACAAATTATAACACGACGGAAAGGGGCACTATCGCAACGCCACAGAACTATGGTTCATAAATAGTTATAGATGTGTCCTGGTCACAGTTTTTTAATCCGAATAAAATTGGTCCGCCTCCCAGCTGTGCTCTGCACGAACCAGCTATAGAAACCTCGCTGAGATTGTGTCTCCGATATGGAATCAAAATTGTGTCTCAAACTGCGTTCTGCACGGACCGGCTATAGAATCCCCGTTGTGGTACGGACGAGCCCTTCTTGAGCTTGAGCAATTTTCTTCGCGACTACGTGCCCCGCTGTGCCGAAATTCAACCCCGCTCAACGACAGAAACCCGCGGGCGGCCACTGGAACTCAATCGTCCCGACTTCCGATTGCCGTTCGTGTTCCAAACTCCCCTATCAGGAAGGCGAAGACCAGCGACGGCGCATAGTGAGCTGTACCAGCTCGAAATTTAATCCCGCTCAGGTCAAATACAACCACCGCCACTCAGCAGCACATTTGGTAGAAAAGAGAAAATCGATAGTTAAATATTATAATTAGAGGATTATAACCTAAAGGAAGCGTGAGAAATGATACTGTAGCAAACTTATACAAAATAAATCATGTCGAAGAAATAGGGATCGACAAGAGCGATTTTTCTGTAAGAAAAAGACTTTCTGGATATGATAACCGAATTCGGACCATTTAATTAGTGGTAAACAGCAAGTTATACAAAACTTTGTAGAAATTCGAAAAATACCTTGCGGGTTAGTAAGGTAGGTCATGACTCATGATGTAGAGCCGGGGGGGCTTTTGCTCATTACTGAAAAGAATTGGTGCATGAAAGCAAGTATGCGAACGATAGAGGCGGTGTTGGATGTGATTCTATAATATTGCCGTTTAATGAGTAAAATTTAATTGAAACGCGCTAAACAGAAAGCAAACGATGAACGTGATATGGATTACCAACCCCAATCAGTTTTACTGAACAGTTACACGAAAGACTACGTAACGAGGGGTTTATTCCATGATTGATTTCTTAATGCGTAAACAGCCCTCAAATATGTACATTTATTCAGTCAATATTATTTGCAGTTCGAGGTATAGTAAAATAAATTTAAAATTATTTGTAATGGAGTTAATAGGTGGCACCATCATCGGCGCAAATAGCGTGCGTGTTGCATATTATTCGGTTGCCGCAGAAGCAACGTTTAGTGCGTTGCAGCATGATTCACGCTTCGGCAGCAATATGTGAAAGTGTAAAGTGACGATGTCGAAATGCTGGCTGAGGGTAATACTGCAGGGGCTTCTGCTCCTGCGGGCCCTCTTAGCCGCGGAGGACCTCACCACTCGCCATCCCGGTATGTATTTTTAATTTTTCAATTTTATTAAAATTGAAATATTGCCTCCTGTGCGCCAGATTTTTTCTCTCTCTCAAAACTATGTTCAGTGTTCTGAATGCTAGTGCCTTTCATAAAGCACAGACTGCGTTTATTTAGTTTAAGTGAAATCGATATGTTTGAATTAGCTGCTAGCAACGAACTTCTAAAGGGAAAAGTCATGTTTAACTCCACAACAGCTTTTCGAAGTAAACACTCTGCAGAAACTCTAGAATATCACTTCCTAGAGTCTCCCTGTAAGCCCACCCTTACCTAAGGATCGGGAGAGAGTTTTCTTTACCGACTGCAGTAGTGAGAAAGGACGCCTATTTCCCATTTTTCGGTACCTGTTGAAAACTTTTCTTATAAAGGGGTTTTGGATACTCTCTCGATTTAGCTAATTTATGGATACGTCATTTGACGTTGCAACTTTTGCACTGCAATCCTTACTCCAATGTAGCTAATAATGACTCTGTTGTACTCATAGATATTTTATTCATTTCCTTTGTTTCTGGTTTCTAATAATTATGGAAGTTTTCTTTGTTGTGTGTACCTATCCAACCAGTTTCTCTGTGTACACAATAAAAATACTAGGTGTAATCGATTTTGGTTAATTTCTACCTTATACGTTTTTTGATTAATGTTTGGCTTCAAACTCGGTTTAGAATAATGTACATTAAACAATTGGGCAGTTATAATTACTGTTGAAAGATTATTATGATCACGTGTACTAATTTATATTCATGTATTCCTTTCAAAATTAATTTCCCTCTGTATACAATGAAGGGGCACAACAAAAGTAGGTGCAAGCTAAATGAAATCGGGTCTGTCATTTTATTACAAACGAGCTTAATTTTGGGAAAAAACATTTCTTTCACATTTTTCATCACTTCAAAAAATTAGCTCGATGGCGGGAGAGGCAGACGCGGTGATAGGCACGATGTCTCTCGAAGCTGCAGTGGAGTCCCGGTCGGATGGCAGTGAAATCTGTGAACTAAGTGACCATCTCTAAATTCAACAAAGAAGTCAGTCATCCAAAGTAAAGTTTAATAAACGTTATCAAACAAGGAAATTAGGCTAAGTTACATTACACTAGTCATGTGCTTTGAAACAAAAGTCCGTTGTGACTTTGTCAAATTACCTGCAACTAGTCTAGAAAGTCCAGACCGAGGTCCAGACCTTGCAGGAGCTTTAGGAACTGACCCAGAAAACACACTTTACGTTTAAAAACGGTTTTAAAAGCTTTGAAAGGATAAATTCGGTATCGGTAGTATGGTATACGTTTTTGTGTAGACCGATATTAGATCTACGTTTACAATACGATTTTTACTCATATATAAACCATAGAATTCACTTTCTACGTTGATAATACGTATATAAATAACCGTTTTTCAGCATTCGTTTTATAAACGTATATAATACCACTTTAATATACGCATATATACATATAAATGGTATATCAATGGCAAATAATGAACGCATAATATTCCTACAAGAATACAGCAACATCTACCGGGAATTTATACGTTTTATATACGTAGGGTTTTAGTCTACAATAAACGCTTTTTATACGGAACTGTGTTGCTCGGGTGATTCCCTTTGAAGACGTTTTGGAGAATACTTCTTTATTAATCGGAAATTCCAAGGAGATAATTGTCTTGGACGAATATCAATAGATTGAGAGTGCCACGAGGGTCTGGCATAAGCTGCCAAATAATTAGGGCGATTAATACACTCCATTAACATACGACCAATCAGCTTTAGTGATTGTTTCAAATTCTAACCAATCAGATGATTTTTTTAGTGATTAAAAGCTAGGTAGCTTTTTATCGGCGATAAAAATGCGTGTAGGAATGCGTAAAATATACAGTGGTTGTGAAATTTACTGTATTTTATTAATCTCTCTAAAATACACTTGATCTTGGTTTTAAATCAGGATTATTTTATTTTTAATGCACTCAAATTTTGTTGCCTCCTGGAAAAAATTCTTGATCAAAAGCATAAGATAAAATCGCTCCAGCTAAAGCTGTCGCGATTTTATCATGCTTTTGGTCTCGAGTTTTTTCCGTTGCAACAAAATAGTGGATGGCTAAAGGTTGAAGCCTTCCGAGTATTGGAAAATGAATTATTTGTTTGCTTTTAAGTAAGTAGGTAATTTATGGATGGACAGTTCAAAATTCACTTCCATACAATCCTACAGACTGCGCCACTTATAGATTTGCCGAAACGATTTTCCTTTTTTAAAACGCGAAAAATAAGAGATACCGACTTTATTGCAAAAGCCTGTGCAAAAGCTACTGACAAGAATCGAATTGAACTGCTGATATTGCCTCGTTTCCTGCGGGTAAGGCGTGCTTATATGACGGTTCATGTGGGAAACGCTACTTAACTATGTAGAATTTTTTTCGACATTTAATAGTGCAAATAATAAAGCATTTTATATTTGAAAAATCAACTTTTTACGGTTTGAATAGTACTAAAATTGACTATTAGTTCTAAAACATCCTGCAGAAGACCGGTCAAAATTTAAATTATTTTCATGTCGAATCAAGTCAGTAGATATTGTATATTTTGGAAGATTTTTTGAAATTCAAGTTAACGGAGTCATAGGTACAGGGCCCAAAAGAAAAGCGGTCAAACGCAAAAATAAAAAATTTTTGATGCTGGGTATAGGGAAATGTGGTATTTGCTATACACTACACATCCGGTAAAACCGAAAGTGAAACGATTACGATAGTACTTTCTTTCGCTAAATCATGAAAAACCTGTATATAAATCAATCTTTCTGTACTTGCATATACCTACCGGTAATTTCGTTCTCTCCTTTGCCGAGTGTGTCGATCATAATCGAAAATTGTGTACCAACCTTCAGAATGTGGACACAATTTAAAACTTTATGTAGTTTAACCTCGAGTTTAACCGTTGAATGAAAAATTTTTTCATTGAACGGTTTAACTAACAGTTTCGTGAATCGTGATAGAATATTTATGTATACAGACTGCCATCGGGATTGGAAAATGTCATAGGTTTTTACATACGTTATTAGCATACACCAAGAGTTCAATTTTAAATTCCAACACGACGACAGAGCTGGGTAGAATACTTTCAAAAAAGTATTTGAATACTAACAGTAAATACTTTACACAAATCAAAGGTATTTGAATACTAAATACTTTTACGTCCAGCATAAACGAATACTAGATACATTGAAAAGTATTCAAATACTTTAAAAAATAAGCATTCAAATACTTTCAAAAGTATTCGAATACTTTCAAAGGTATTTGAATACATTCAACGCTATTCGAATACTTTCAAAAGTATTCTAATACTATCAAAGGTATTCGAATACTATAAAAAGTACTTTTCAAAGTATTCGAATACAGTAAAAAGTATTCAAATACTTGTCACTCAAATACATTAAAAATTTAAAATAGTATACTAGATAAAAGTCTTAATACTACTTAAAAAATCAAGTTATACTTTGTGTGGGGTTAGGGTTTTTATATTTCTATTGTTATATACAAATTTAAGGGGAGTAAAAGCGTACCTATTATTATTATTATTATATGATTATATAGGAGGTACCTACCAGGACCTTTCTTATACCAGTTATATCCTTAAGAATACGTGTACCAGTTTTCAAAGCGATCGTACGTCGTGCACATGACACGTACACCTTTCTGAAATCAATCCTAGCGATTTTGGAACAGATCCTTTTTTGACCATCCGTTTGTCCGTGTGCATGATACGAGTAGTTTGTTTAGAAACCTGCGATCGCTTTGAAAATTGGTACACATGGTCTTAAGGATATAAGAAAGTCCCTATCGAGTCAAAAAGTTTCACTCCGGGATCGTTCGGTATTCAGTTGTATCGGATTTTTATATTTCATTTTGTGACAATGGAAACTTTCCCTAAACATTTCTAAATTGTTCTCAAATATTTGATTAACTTAAAAGTATTACATTTTTTTGAGGCCAGAAAAAAAAATTGTCTGAGATCGACCGGGAAAAAACATTGTCTTATAGAATTTGGCCCGTAGAATCCATAATTTCAAACAGTTTGAAGATTGGGCGACTAGATCAAAAGTTACAGCCCTTTGAATTTTTTTTCGAAATTTGTTTATTGAGAGGTCTAATCGAAAAAGTACGAATTGTTTTGGATTCTACTTGAAGCAACCAAAATTAATAAGAAAAAGTGTTTTCCCGAGAAATTTTGGTGCAGTCGATTTTTGGTGAAAAATAAAGGTTATACACTGCCTTTTTTGGGGCCCGAAAAAAAAATTGTCTCAGATCGACCCGGAAAAAAAAATTTTTCTTATAGAAAGTGGCCTGTAGAATCCATAATTTCAAACAGTTCCAAGATTGAGCTACTAGTTCAAAAGTTACAGCCCTTTGAATTTTCTTTCGAAATTGGTTTCTATACTGCATTCATTATAAGAAGGTAGTAGATGGCGCTGTGTGTAAAGATAGACACACACAGGATAAATATAAAACGGCACCAAATTTGAAAAATATGAATATATATCAAAAGTTTTCACGTTTGGATCATTGAAATTGACATCTAATATCAGTTCGACAGTTTAGTTCGTGACGAAAACTACTAACATGACAAAATTGGTCACACATTTCATTTGTGGGCGTAATACAGACTCGTGGTTTAACCAATCACAGAGACGGTCAAAGCTTCCCCATGATCTCTACCGCTACCTTCTTAAAATGAATATAGTCTATAACTTTTGATTAAGAAGTCTGATCGAAAAAGTACGAATTGTTTTGGATTCTACGCACCAAAATTAATAAGAAAAAGTGTTTTCCCGAGAAATTTTGGTGCAGTCGTTTTTTGGTAAAATATGAAGGTTATACACTGCCTTTTTTTGAGGCCCTAAAAAAATTGTTTCAGATCGACCGGGAAAAAAATGTTTCATATAGAATGTGGCCTGTAGAATCCATAATTTCAAACAGTTCCAAGATTAGGCTACTAGTTCAAAAGTTACAGCCCTTTGAATTTTCTTTCGAAATTGGTTTCCAGTCTATAACTTTTGATTGAGAGGTCTGATCGAAAAAGTACGAATTGTTTTGGATTCTACGCACCAAAATTAATAAGAAAACGTGTTTTCCCGAGAAATTTTGGTGTAGTCGATTTTTGGTAAGGTTATACACTGCCTTTTTTTGAGGCCCTAAAAAAATTGTTTCAGATCGACCGGGAAAAAAATGTTTCATATAGAATGTGGCCTGTAGAATCCATAATTTCAAACAGTTCCAAGATTAGGCTACTAGTTCAAAAGTTACAGCCCTTTGAATTTTCTTTCGAAATTGGTTTCCAGTCTATAACTTTTGATTGAGAGGTCTGATCGAAAAAGTACGAATTGTTTTGGATTCTACGCACCAAAATTAATAAGAAAACGTGTTTTCCCGAGAAATTTTGGAGTAGTCGATTTTTGGTAAAAAGCGAGGTAAAAAGGGAAGGTTAAGTATTCAAATACTATGCGAAGTATTTGAATACTTCTTAAAGTATTCAAATACCTTGCGAAGTATGCGAATACTAAATATTTGTGAAAGTATTTGAGTTACAAATACAAATACTGCTTCTATAAAAGTATTTAATTACAAAGTATTTGAATAAAGTATTTACAAAATCGAATACTGCCCAGCTCTGCACGACGATAGTGCATTTGCATTTAAATTTAAGTTTTGGTTGCGCTAAACAAGTTGCTGAGGCTTTGTTTTCCATATAATTACATGATCTAGTTGTTGAAGTAGCTAGACTACATTTACAAAATTTCGCGTAATTGTCATTTCTATCTTGCATCCAAGTGCTCCCTCCAATAGCGTTGTGAATAGACTTTCTATGTATAACAGCGTGAATGAAGTCGGTACAAAACCCACTGTTTACAATGAAAATGTGTAAGGCATCTTTAACGGCAAAACAAAGAAAATTGCGGTCTTATTTAGAAGCTTTACTACCATGTCACAATCACAATATCGTGTTGTATTGTCCACAAACCAAAATTACAAATGAAACCATGTAATTTTTAGCTGCAAGCATAAAAGCTGTCGCGAAATCCATTAGCGTAGATTGTCATCTCTTATTGTACTAGGCAAATGCAGTAGCGCACTCATTTGTCATAATCTATCGACCTAATACGTTGTGATACCATCACAACTTGCATTGCACATATCATTAGAATGATTTGTACATGGCAATATAAAAAACGACTTCAGTAAAACAAAACGAGAAACTACTTCTTAAAGCAGAAAACGGATTTGCTATTGATCTTCAATTCATTTTTATTTGAAAAGGAAACATATTGTTTTTAGTACAGAATTGAGATTCTGGAATACGCTTTGGTTCCCGAAATATGTAGGAATAGACCATAAAAAAGGTATTGAGTGTGGAGTATGAATTCATTCGTTTATCAGTTATTTTCCATCGAATGATCTCAGAATTTTAACTTTTTTAATACTTTTGATAATCAATTTATAATAAATGAAAATGTGGAGACTAAATACAACACAAATAAAAATCAAAATTTTCGTGTCGTTTTTCATATAGAACAAAGTTCATATTATTATCTAGAAGATTGTAATATTTATAGCAGGTTGCCCCTTTTTTCTAAGGGACCAAAACAAATTTTTCATATGGGCTACGGGACACAGTGGAAAATTCAAATGAAAATCACTAATTTATTATTTATTCCTTTTTGGTATTTGGTCACAAACCAAAAATAAATTATGTAGTTAAATATATGCAATAGATATTTAACTAAAAATCTTAATAAGACCTATTTATTACTTTCGTAAAATTAATTTCTGAAAAAAAAATTTTTTTTATCAATAAGTACTTCCGAAAAGACACGATTTTGTATACAAAATTTACGAGACATGGATAATAAATCCCTCATATTCAGCTTGTATCCAAATTTTCCTACCGAAGTCTACTGAATTATCTCGCAGTCACTTGTTACCTGGGTGCAGTGTAAGAAATGTAATACTAGACCATCGCTAAAACGGATGTAACTCGATACAAAAAACCAGACCTCCTGGAGTGGACCAGTTCAATTTAAAAAAAAAACATTAAAAAAAACACCCAGACCAAGATCAATAGTTGTCTGTCTTTTCTATCGTGGCAAATTTACAACTGGAAAACTGCGGTCTTACATATATTTGTATTAAATTTTATCCAAAATCGTATTTTAATATAACACTTCAATTTTTGTATAGAACTTTTGATTAATGTCAATCTGTCAGTGATGACAGTAGTCATTATAGACATTTAGCAATGTCACAAATGCGGTCGGTAAAGTCACAGCTGCGGCGACAAGCGCCAGGAAACGTAGTCTGTTCTGCCTCTGTCATGGAAACCAAATTTTCCTGACAGAAAGTAGGCATGAAAATGAAGGTTTCAGGACGATTTTGGATAAAATTATTTGCGTAGTACTCGAATGCAATACGTCCTAAATACTACTGTAACGGAAACGCTCCAGACATGACGTCGCCTTTGGCGCTCTGGAATTTTCTACGCGCGCGATAGTGGGATTTGTATAGGAATATTCGAGACTTATCCGGTAATTACGCGAGTGTTCTGGACTAACATTGCTTGCGTGTATAAATGGTTGCGGACCGAACATCGCAGTTTAGTTTTACTACCGAACGAGATCGAGTACGGATGAAACATCGAGCGCGGAAATATAAATTGCGAAGTGTGTGATATAAATAGTCGATATAAATTGGACAGTTTTTATAGTGCTTTAGTTTTGTTTAATAAATATTGATATAAATCGAACCCGAATTTATAAATCACGTTACATTGGTGACAGCGGTGGGATTAATTAAATTAATTAAAAGTAAGATTAAATTAAGTGCTTGTGCTTGTGTATGCCTGTAACAAGATCTGTTGCCGCTAAAATGGAAGAAACGATGCTCAAGTTGCTCCAGCAAATCCAAAATGGCCAACAGGTGTTGCAACAAGAAATGAAAAGCAACCAAGAGAAGTTCGAGCAAATGGAAGAATATTCTAGAAAGATTATCGAAGAAGTCTCTAAATCAATTGAAGAAAAAGTTGAAGATAGAATTACGGAAGTTTCCAAAACATTTAAAGCAACATTCGTTGAGATTGAGCACAAGTATGAAGAGCTGCGCGAGCAATTCTTGCGACTCACTACGGAAGAGCGTACTAGTAGTGCCCCAGATGAATTACTGATGGACCGTCTTCTTGAGGTGCCACAGCCTACTCATTACAAGAAGGTCGACCCAGAAACAAATATAAGAGTAGAAGGCGACGTTCAGCAAGCCCGAGTAAAGCCACCTACTTTTGATGGTAAGATTCCTTGGACCACGTACGTTCGACAGTTTTAAGCAGCGGCTGCGGCAAATAAATGGACTCTTCAAGACAAAACTACAGCCCTGATTCTTGCTCTGAGAGGAGATGCTCTGGATGTGTTGCGGACTATCCCCGAGGATCAACAGAATTTCCAACAAATAGTAGCGCGACTCGAAATGCGATATGGCGATAAACACCTTCAGCAAGTTTACTATGCCCAAGTCAAGAACCGAATGCAGAAACCTTGAGAAAGTTTGCAGGAACTTGAAGCGGACATCGCTAGACTGATTCGATTGGCATACCCTACGGCACCGGAGAGCTTTCTTGATCAACTGGCTGTACAAACATTTATCGATGCCGTTCGTGATGGAGATGCCCAGCAGGCTTTGAGACTGGCTAGGCACGACAAAATTGAGAAAGCTTTGGCCCATGCGTTAGAATTCGAAGCCGCCAAGAAAGCTAGTCATGGAAGTGCGCGAGTACGTATGGTGGAACCTCGCAGTGACAGCCGGGTAAGAACCATCGAAGAGGAAGGTGGCTCTGAAAGTTTTGAAGAAAAGGTCAGTAAAGTAGTGGAAGAAAAGGTCAGTAAAGTAGTGGAAGAAAAGGTCAGTAAAGTAATGGAAGAAAAGGTCAATAAAGCAATACAGTCACTGGCAAAGAAACGTGAACCACGATGTTGGAATTGCGGCGAGATTGGACAGGGACACGTTCGCCGCAACTGCCCAAAAACCATTTCAGCAGCCGGAAAACTAAGAAAGGTCGACAGGAAGGGGCTATCGTCGACCTGCAGAAACAAAGCCCCGATCTTCACTGTAAACATTACGTCGTCTGAAAAAGTTCACAATAATGCAGACGCTTTGTCAAGAAGACCGTGCAAGGACAACTGCACACATTGTTCTAAAATAGAAGACAAGATTGGCCATCTGCGACGAACAACTGTAGAGAGTGGGGAATGGAAGCCAAGCGAAATCAAAACGGCCCAAGAAAACGACCCAAGTATAAAAACTGTTCTGAATTGGATGCGCCACGGACAAAGACCAGACTGGCAAGACATTAGTGCCACAAGTCCTGAAGTAAAGAGTTATTGGGGCCAATGGAATAGCCTGACTCTGAAAGACAACCTGTTGTATAGGACCCTTGAAAGTGAAGATGGCACCGAATCGACGCTGCAATTAGTAGTACCTAGAAGCAAAGTGTCGGAAGTATTGCGAAAATTGCATGACGGCGCTTCCGGAGGACACTTTGGTATTACGAAAACGTTGCAAAGGGTACGTGAGCGATTCTATTGGGTCAACAGTAAAGAAGATGTCCGGCGATGGTGTCAAAAATGTGAGTTATGTGCTACTGGAAACGGACCAGTTTCCAAGAAGAAGGCACCCATGAGGCAGTATAACGTTGGTAGTCCGATGGAACGAGTTGCTATCGATATCGCAGGACCGTTTCCCGAGACAGATGGCGGAAATAAATATATCCTAGTCGCTATGGATTATTTCACAAAGTGGACTGAAGCTTACGCCATTCCAAACCAAGAGGCAGCAACAGTTGCAGAAGTGTTGGTAAAGGAGTTCTTTACACGTTTTGGTGTTCCTATAGAAATCCATTCAGACCAAGGAAGGAAACTTTGAATCGGCTTTGTTCCAAGATGTTTGTCGATTGGTAGGAGCCAATAAAACCAGAACAACACCTTTGCATCCTCAGTCAGATGGAATGGTGGAGAGAATGAATCGAACGATGGGTAAATATCTTTCAAAAGTCGTGGCAGAACATCAGAAAAATTGGGACCAGTACCTTCACCTGTTCCTTATGGCATATCGATCAGCCGTCAACGAGACCACGGGTCAGACTCCTGCCTGCCGTATGTTGGGTCGTGAACTACGCCTTCCATGTGACCTCGAGTTTGGGCGTAAACCCCATGAAGAATATGTCGCAGGTGAAAATTATGTTGACCAATTACTAAAGGCGAAGATGAACGACGTTCACGACTTGGCTAGAAGTCATATTCAGATTGCCAGTGATCGCATGAAAAATCAATACAACCTCCGCTCGGCCAATGAAACTTTTGAAGCAGGAGATCTGGTATGGCTGCACATTCCACAGAGACGAAGAGGTCTTTCTCCCAAGCTACAAAGAGTAAAGACAATGGGAAGGTCCGTATGAGGTGATCAAGAAAATAAATGGCGTGATATATCGTATCACAATGAACCACCGGAAACCGAAAGTTGTCCACATTAATCGACTCGCGCACGATATGCCGGATCCAACAACAACGAAGAAGTTAGAGGTATTCGAGAAGAGGAACGCAGCTTTGGGATCGAGCCAAACTTTAACGATTTTATGTCAAATTACGCCCAGCGGAAGAAAGCTCGATTTGGCGTTACTCAGGAAATTTGTCAAAATATTTTTGAGCTTCCGGTTAACGTTTCCATCGCCCATTGTGTCGCCGAAGACCTTCGCATGGGTAGAGGTATAGCTTCCGTATTCCGGAAAAGATTTGGAAGAATAGACGAGTTGATAAAGCAAAGACCACGAGTGGGTAAAGTACTGCGCTTGGAAGATAGCCAACGCTCTTTGTTCTACTTGGTTTCAAAGAAAACGTCAGAAGGCAAACCCACCTATGAAAACCTCTGGTCTGCTTTAAAAAGCTTAAAGAAACTCATGGCATACTATGACATAAATAGCTTGGCGATCCCGAAAATTGGATGTGGTTTAGATGGGTTGGACTGGAAGATAGTGCGAACCATGATCGAAGTGATTTTTAGAAACACTAGCGTTCGAATTACAGTATGCTGCTTCAACCCACAGGGGACGACCCTCCGCAAAACTGTGGACTGTTACTTTTTCAAGAAAGGTGTTTGTCGAGCAGGCTCTGACTGCAGATTCCGACACGAGGCATTAAAAAGTAATACTAACGCAGTTTCTGAACGAAACGTCCAGAATTAAGAAGGGGGCAGTGTAACGGAAACGCTCCAGACATGACGTCGCCTTTGGCGCTCTGGAATTTTCTACACGCGCGATAGTGGGATTTGTATAGGTATATTCGAGACTTATCCGGTAATTACTCGAGTGTTCTGGACTTACATTGCTTGCGTGTATAAATGGTTGCGGGCCGAACATCGCAGTTTAGTTTTACTACCGACGAGATCGAGTACGGATGAAACATCGAGCGCGGAAGTATAAATTGCGAAGTGTGTGATATAAATAGTCGATATAAATTGTACAGTTTTTATAGTGCTTTAGTTTTGTTTAATAAATATTGATATAAATCGAACCCGAATTTATAAATCAAGTTACACTACGATTGTTTAAACAATGCCTAATTTGCTATCTGCATTACACTGGATTGCTGAAGTGGCGCCTCGAATAAATCGAGTCTGAAGAGTTGCTGTCCATTTCGCTTGCTGAAGTTCTTTATGAACTTGATGAAGGGGATACTTTAGTTCGCAATTCTGAAATTTGCTGTTCGAATACAATTGGTCAAATCTGATTTGATATGGCAACGATTCTTTTATTTAAATTATCTAAGTGAAGAAAACGTTTCAAATTGGGCTTGAATTCAACCGGTGAATTTCCGAATACTTTTGTCTTAGTTTTACACGACAGAATATTCAACATCGGGTTTTGTTTCAGCAGTAAGTTAAATCGACGTTTAGTGCCACAATGATTATGTGGTATTCCGTACAACCACCGCGCTGTGCATTCCAAATTGCCTCAGACATTTTTACACGCTTGTTTCGCGGAAATCAATACTTTTCTAGCATTCCGTAGTACATACCTTGTGCAATATTAAAGAGAGTTTCCTAGGTAGAAAAATAAGCAAGCCTTTGTTATAAAATGTCACTCTTTAACATTGCATTGTGCGTGCTTAGAAAAAGTCCCTACTGCGACCTAACCACAATCCTCTGTGCTTTTACCGACCGACTTTACCCACCCTGTAGTTTTTCGTGGTTACACGCTACAAGCGCAATTAAAACCTTTTGCTCGCTTTATTGCACGAAATTCCTGCGAATTTCGTCGAATTCTGTACCATGAAAAGTAGGTCGTCTATTACCACGATGTCTCCAACCTTCTTTCAATTCATTATTCAATTTGGGAATATAAAAAGGAAGCCTACGTTTCACAAAGGGACCGTACATGCGAAAACAACGAAATAATACAACGAAAGGTGGTTTTTATTATTAGAAATGTTTCATATGTTTTTTTAACAAAGGCCATTTTAAAAGTGCAAGTTTTCGTGAAGTTAATCGAACAATTGCGTGCTTTATAAATCTCATTTGCATGATTCCTCAAATGTTAAGGCTTAATTGACGCATTTTTTCGTGTCAATCGTCTAATTTACATTATTTATTAGAAATAATTGCATCTTAACCCTACACACACCATTGACATTATTTAATTAGATAATTGCACTTTAGTGGTAGGTTGGTACAGTGCACGAAATTTCAATTTGTATTGATCAGTAAAGGGCAACTATTTATTGTACACAAAACGTGATTCGTAAGGGAATAGGACGTTAAAGACATAGCGGGAATGTAAGTTAAGGTGAATTACGTTAATTAGCAAAAGCAAACGGGGTTGACATATCAGCCAAGGGCGCCATAATAATAATCCTCACTAACTCCTACGAACCGCCTATGCATGTTTAGTTTAATAATAAGCTTTCTCGTTCTCCACTGGATGTTATTGCAATTTTTACTGGAGCTGGAGTTATTACCATGCGCGAATAGTTCCTTCCAGAAAACTACCTTAAATGCTATACACTTTGTTCAATATAAATTCCTTTGCACGTAATTAATATACGTAACTTCATTATTGCACACCATTGTCTACCCAAATAAAACACTTTTTTGATGTTGGTGGGTTAAGAGGTTAAATAGAATGCAAACGTTATTTCCGTCAACTACACAGCAGGGAAATTCCACGGCAACAATTTTCCATCGTTTGTTTAAGAAAGGTACACAATTAATTTTAATACAAACACGCATTATTTTCTATTATAGTAGTTTTTGAAGAATTACTATCTTGCTATCATTCCCCCCTCAAGTTAACAATAACAATAAATAAGTTTTGCATGTTTCCAGGGGCTCTGTTTCTCTAACACTTCTTCTCGCATGCTTAAGCAGCTCTCAAAGGTTGCTCTACCAATATACCTTTAATAATACGTTTTTTTGCAATGCCCCATGTTATAATATAATTGGAATAAAAAAAGACGATGGAAAACTGAATGACCTTCTCCGTTAATCGGTCCCCTAGGTACATCTTACTGGTTTATTTCTAATGAGCACCATCATGGGCGGTTCCTTTAAATTTTTTAGAAATTGCTCCTAGTTATTTAGCTGTACCAAGGAAATATTTATACATTTCGACGAAAAGCAATTCAATTTTGTTTTGAAAAGCACAGTTTTTTACAGCGAGAGCGAAAAATCGAATAAATTGTTGCAACGATAATAATAGGTGATACGAATTTTTTACGTTTCTTGCTTGGGTTTAAAAATTATCCCATTAAATTCGGATTTGAAGCTTTGAGTTCAAGACAAATACGTCTCGTACATACCTTCCAGTTTCTCTTGTGCTTCATGCACCTATTTCGACCTATGTCGATTCGATTCGCGGAAATACCCTTTTATTATACGATCAAACGAACTTACCTTAGTGAAGTTCGATCGTAATTTTATGAATCTTCAGTCCGAGATATCACTTACTAGGTAGTACGCCCCTGGCGCTGCTACGTACCGCAATTTTAAAGCTAAAAATAACTAAAAGAAGAAAAACCTCTCCCCGTATTCCCACCGTTGGCCCGTGACGGAACATATTCATTTCTTTAAAGTAAGCCCTTGCAACTTCGAAGGGGAACCGAACAGGTTCACATGGGTGGGTGGGAAGTGATATCTCGGACTGAAGATTCATAAAATTACGATCGAACTTCACTAAGGTAAGTTCGTTTGATTGTATAATTTTATTTCACTTCAGTCCTTTTATATCACTTACTAGGTAGATGTTTAAAGCATTCATTGAAGTTGCATTTAATAACAAAATAATACATTTTACAGGTTATTAGAATTTAACACTGCTCTTGCAAACTCCGTTTCATTTATAATCGGTCGGTTATAGAATCGTGCGAAACAGGAAGATTCTTCTCCCCAACCAGCCGATTGAAAAATGCCGTCCACCGAGACTCCTTGCCTAAAGGCGACCGAAGTAGCCGCGTGGCGTGTAGAATGAGGCTTAAATAGGTCCGTTGGAATTCCCGAATCTTGTAGGACCATTTTCACCCACCTACTCAAAGTTTGCTTTGAAGCTATCCCATGTGGTCTTCTAATAGATAAGAATAAGAAGGATTTGTTTTTTCTAAGGGGGGCAGTACGCTGAAGAAAAATTTTCAACGTACTACCTACACATAACGCTGGTAAATCCTTAAAGTAGAGGGCTTGAAGGTAGGGTTGAGGTTTCCCTACCCTTGTAGTTTTCACTTTATCAGAAATAAAAATTTGGAATCCTGATGGGGATTCCCGAATGTTCTCAATTCTGATTAGAGCAATTGCATTTAACCTTTGTCCAGTAGTTAATAAAAGTAACATTAATAATTTTAAGGATAATTGTTTCAAAGTGAGATTCTCGTTTGGGAACCAATTCGAGAGAAAATTCAAAACTGGATGTGGGTTTCATGTGTTGGTGTACTTTGGCTTCGGTGGTCTAGTATTTGCTATGCCTCTAAGGTAACGCTTCAGTAGAATATCCTCTCCAACATTTCCTGGTAGAATAAGAGAAAGTGCAGATCTGTGGCTATTAAATGATCCGTAACCGCAGGATTTTCTTGTTAAAATAGTGTGTAGGAATTTAATTACTTCTTTCGGTCCCGAAGAGAACAAGGAACTTCCTGTGAGTTGACAAAACTTTCACCACATCTTGTAAGTAGTGTTATATTGCGCTTCCGTTGATCGGGATATCGAATGAATCATTACCTCCAAAGCGCAATCCGGTACTCCTCGTCTCTTTAACGCTTCCCTGATAAACGCACTGCTACCAGGGTAAGGTTCCTCGGAAGAGGTCGGGTTTCCCTAAAAGGAGAAGTCAGTAAATTCATACTTGGACCTAAAGTCATAGGATGGCCATCACATAATTCTAATAGTAATGGGTACCAAGATTGGGACGGCCACTTTGGAACAACTATAATTCCCACAGCTTTGTCGGAGACAATTTTTTGTAAAACTTTAAGAATAAGTGAAAAAGGCGGGAAGGCATAGAAAAAAAAGTTGCTCCAGCAAAGAGTAAATGCATCCACTGCTATCGAATTCGGGTCCGGGAGCCAAGAGACATAATTACAACACTTATGATTCAATTTTGATGCAAAACGGTCTATCTCTGGTGCTCCAAAATTCGACACAATTTGCGTAAAAGCGGATTGAGCTAGCGACCATTCTGTCTCTGTAGACCGACAGCGAGATTCTTTGTCCGCTCTCCAATTATCTTTAGAATTTATATACGAAGCAAAAATAAAAATTTCGTTCTTCTCGCACCATGACCAGATTTGTCGAGTAATCCCGTTCAAAAGAGGGTATTGAATACCACCCATCCTGTTGACATACGACAGAGCAGTGGTATTGTCAGTACGAATTAGGATTTTACATTTTGAACTATTCTTAGCAAAAGATTTCAGACCATAAAAAATGGCTTTCAGTTCTAAAAAATTTATGTGTTGCTTTCTCTCAACAGTACTCCAAAACCCATGAGTCTTTACGTTATCGCACCAAGCTCCCCAGCCAGAAAGCGAAGCATCCGTAAAGATCTCCTTCAAAAAAGGATCGCAACTGATACTGTGTTGTGATGACATAATATGTTGATCCCACCACCATAAATCAGGTAGGATGCCAGCATTTAGAGACATGGAGGAATCGTAATTCGAATTACTAGACTTCAAGGCCAAAAATTTTTGCCGTTCCAAAAGCTTCGTATAAACCCAGCCGTACTGTACTGCTGGGCAGGCAGACACTAGAACTCCAATAAAAGCAGCCAATTTTCTAATTGAAAAAGTTTTAGTGTGAAGAAAAAATTGTATAGAATCAGTAATTCTAATTTTCCTTTCTAAGGGCAATTCCAAAGTTAGATTTACAGAATCAAAGATAAATCCCAGGAATTGTTTTCTTTGAGACGGGGTGAGAGAACTTTTGTTGTAGTTAACAACAAAGCCTAAGGATTCCAGTAGCTGTAGTGCGAATCTGGTATTATTTAAACAAACTGAATGAGATCTCCCTAAAATTAAAAAGTCATCTAAGTAGTTAACACAGGGAATTCCCTTTTTTCGTAGACAAGAAGTAATAGGTTTCAATAATTTAGTAAATGTGAAGGGAGCTGAAGATAAACCAAAGGGGATGCACGTGAACTCATATAAGTTTCCATTGAAGTTAAATCTTAGATACTTTCTATCTTCAATGTGTATTGGAATCAAAAAATATGCATCTTTAAGATCTAAGGTTGTCATAAAGTAACCCTTATTCAGAAGTTTTGAAGCAGTTCTAAAGTCTTCCATTTTAAAGTGAAAATGTCTAACCGACAAATTAAGTTGCTTTAGGTTTAAGATGAATCGTTTTTTCCCATTTGGATTATCTGCTAGAAAAAAACCCGATAAGTATTGATCTTTGTGTGGAGTACAAGCACAAATAGCTCCCAACTTTAACAAATCGTTGACCGATTGTAACAGGTGAGCGTGCTGCTCCGAAGAGAACGAACGGACACAAGGTGGCAGTTCCTGTCTTGGCGGGTAAACAAATGGGATACGATAACCTGATATCCAAGACAAAACTATCGGATTCGAAGTGATTCGTTCCCAGTTTGTAGAAAACATAATTAATCTACCAGCAAAACGTACCTGGTTTTCATTAGAGTTAATTAATTCCGAAAATTTTTGTAAGGGCGCCCTTGGACTGACCTCGATTCCCTTCTGTATCGGGCCGGGCGATGTCTGTTTCCCATCTCCGTCGAGGGAGTGAATTTTGTAAACTGACCCCTCTGTCGTCCCTCACGTCCCTTGGGTACAAGACTTTTAAACCTTGGTTTGTTCGAAGAATGAGGTAGCAGATCTTTGCTCGTTCTTTCGAGCACTTTTGCTGTTTTAACCAACTCTCCGAAATTTGACCCAAATAAGGATCTATCGGCAGTGGTTCCTTCTGCTAAATCTCGCATATATTTGTTGAGGATCGGAAGCAGTAAGTTGCGCCTTGTTTTGGTTAAAGTATAGAAGAGGTCAGTAAAAATTTTGCCTGCATCCCACAAAGGTAAAAGTAAACTTTCTTTTACCTCTTTCGATAAACCGTCTGGATCATTTAAAATATTTGAAATGCTCAACCCTAAAGCATTAAGACCCTGAGCTATCTGTAACTGAATATCAGTATAGCAGCTGTCTTTTTTCCGGACTGTTAAATTAGTCACTTGCGACAATTCTTGGTTGATTGTCGGAAGGGTTAACTCCAGATTACTGTTTAAATTATACTTCCTTTTTATAGAAGCTAAATCGTTTTCTGGTACCCCATTGAGCAAAAAATTGTTCCATCTGGAACAAATAGCTGTATTTAAAGTAATAGTATTACTTTTAACTTTTTCGGGATCTTCGCCAATAATATTTAAGACATCCTCATCCAAAACGACGTCATTATCAATAACCAAAGTCGGTGAGTTCTCTTTATTCTCCTCCGTTGTTAAACCTCCTGGGGTCTGATCAACGTGCAGATCAATCTCAGAGTGAAGAAAACTTTCATTATCTGAGGCCGAACTTCTGCGAGTCCGGTCCTGCAGAGTATGTGAGTGGCGAGACCTCGACCGAGAACGACGAAATCGGATCTCGTCCGGAGTCGACGGAGATCGAGAATTGCGGCGATGTTTACGCTTAGAACGTTTTCTACGCCATTTTCTCTCCCGTCTTTCCAAACGTTTCAGACGATCTAAAACGGATAACGCCTCGTCATTATCTGACGAGCTAAAGCTTCTCTCTTCCATTTCTAAAAAACAAAACTAAAAGTAAATAGATTAGAGAACTTACGTTACGAGCGACGTACACAAAGCGGTAACGAACTTATCACGCGCAGCGCAAAAGGCAGAATGGATATGTTCCGTCACGGGCCAACGGTGGGAATACGGGGAGAGGTTTTTCTTCTTTTAGTTATTTTTAGCTTTAAAATTGCGGTACGTAGCAGCGCCAGGGGCGTACTACCTAGTAAGTGATATGAAAGGACTGAAGTGAAATAAAATCTGTGGTTAAACAATCTACTGCAAAAAATGTGCAATAACACACCCCCTATGGCAGCTATCCATCAATCTCGATTGACAATATAGCTAAGTTCCTGAACCTCAAAGTGCTCATAGTAGATCGCAGGTGGTTTTTGATCAATTTGAGCTTTGAAAAGCTTCTTTCGCATCCAGAAACACTGATGCATATTGTTAAAAAAATTCGCAGCATGACTGTTATGTTTGGAACAGACAAATCAAAATTTTACGTTTGAATAAATTCTAAAAGCTTCAAAGGGAAGTTCGAAACAATATTTTGATGTTGCACAGTAACCACAAAGTTTTGCAGCCTCCTCCTTTCAACTTCGAATTCCTTCCCGTCGATGTCATCACTTTCTGTGGACAGATCACAATGATAATTTTCGTCTAGAAGACTCGCAGGAGTAGCGAATGAGTATTTATCGTCTAAGTCTTGAAGTTGCTGGAATCGGGTACGCACTGTGCGAAACTGCAACTTATATAAGGTAACTTACCTTGCAACTCGTCTCCCAAGATTCTTTCTTATACACATTTCGTCTCATTAAATGGTTGGTACGCATAGTCAAAGTTGGGCATTTTATCAATATGATTATTATTTTTGCCGCCCCTTTCAGAGCGCCCCCCTGTCGGTACGCCACTGGGTATCCTTTCATTTTCTCGCGTTCGATTAGGTGCACCGAACCTTCAGAAATATCTTGTCCTTCATTCTCAGGAGGTGTACGTACTTTTTTTCACATTGGGGAGGAATAAGAAGGACCTGAGGTACCTTTTTGTGGTTTTACAGATTTCCGATTTGCGGGATCTATGGCTCATTCTAGCGGCAGTTAAAAATATGGTGGATAAAAAGAGAAAGCGATACCGCGATTCGAACTGTATGAAACTTTTGGGCGCCCAAAGTCGAGTACTCTTCGAAAACGCGCGCCTTGAAAAAGGTGGTTAACTTTCTTGGCCTCGGGGCCCGGGTGATTTTCAACATTCCTGATACTGCGTGGGCTGAATTCTCACAGATTATTGTTAGTTGGTAATATTGGATACAGTATAGGTCATCGGCAGTTTAATAAAACACGACTTCAAAAAATCTGTTACTAAAGAATCAGTAGTTTTATATACACTTTCCATGGCGTACTTGTATTTATTCCCCTTCAAGAAATTATTCCCCCCACATTTTTAGAAGCCTAATGATACTAATTATCCCATTTGATAGTTAATAGTATCATAAGAACTTTTATAAATACTAGGTATCAATTAAAATTTCCAATAGGTAATCGTCTTTTGGATGACTTCATTCAGTCTGTAATAAAATCACATTAGCGTAAATATAATATTGGCACAAGTCTGCAAATATGTGGAACCCCAAAATTAGCATTCACAAATTCCTGACTTTTTCAACCATAATTATGCTAAATAACATTTGGTTACCTGCAGAAAGAAATTATAGAAAAAGATATTTGAAAACTTGACCAAACCGTATCCGGTAGTACACATCGCACCTTAATACCACGTGGGGTGAGTTCTGACCCCTTCAGTTGCTACGGGTGTTCCTCTGGATTTAAAGATTACCATCGGTTCCGCCCGGCAAGGCAAACCGTCTTCTTCTTAGGCTGCTCAATCGATAAAAATAAATGCTCCGGCTAACTCAAATCGGTGGGCTTTTAACTCTTTTTTAACTGCGTAACAAACCTTAAACTGCCGCCTACCAGTCTTCTGCCTTAACTCCTACTCCTCCCTTTCCTTCCCCTCGTTCTTCGTTAAAGACAGGCACATTGAAACCAAATAGATAATATATTGAAATGAAATTAGCGATACAAACAATTTACAGGGATCTAGCAGTTCCTCTCTCCTCCTTGTAAAAACACTAGCTTAACAATGTCAGCTAAACTAAATAAAAAATCCTATCAGGTGAAACTAATTTACTCAAGGGGTGGCCATCCTCTACAGTTTGAAAATTGCAACAACAGGTAATCGGTTTTTTAATCCAGCGTGGGCTGGGACTTATTTAAATAAACACAAAAATTTATCCTACTCTTTGGTAATCGTTCATTGGACTTTAATAAACAATCAAATCAAAAATTTTTTTATTGTAGCTTAATTACCAAAAAGTGGAATTTTACAGAATATTACAAATTTAATTAGACTAACCTTCACAACATTTGTACAGCCGATCTTGTGAACTGCTCTTTCCTCTGGTACAGGGTGGATGTGATGAAACCTGACACTTAGGTCTCTGTGACTTCCTAGGGGGTGGCTTGAATTTAATACACGGAAACAAAAATCCACGGTGCCTATCCTTCCTCGGAACGAAGCAAAGTTTATTGTTTGAACGGAAACTTAGTCCAGAAAATCCTTCGCATGGCGAGTGGGAGACGGCTAGTTGCCAAAGTTTCTACGCAGCACAGTATTTAATTTTATTTTATTAGTTTATTAGCTTTGATCGCCTGCGGAAGACGGATTTTTTGAGTTAGCGGTACGGCAGAACACAAACTTTTATGATCAGTACCCGACGGTAAACCGCTATGGTTCAAAGTATTATTTCACCAGCTCTCCGAAACGCAGCGCTCCTTCGACAAATGACCGTACGGCACTAGTAGGAAATTCCACCTGGGGCGGATCCCGAAATTCTGCGCCTTGAGGACTAGGGCAGCACTTTGATTTATATATCCTCGAGAAATCACAACGTATCCTAACGCGATTCACTGCATCCAAAATAAACTGGGGTGAAGTTCAAGGGTTCGCCCAAATATCACCTGATTGGAACCTGGGTCTTCTTCGCCAAAAAAAAAATCAACACGAAAAGAAAATAACACTTCGGAACGGGTGCAAAAAGCACGCAACTGCGAGCAACCGAAATAAGCCGGTGGCTCAAACCGCCAAGTGTACCAAAACGATCGCTCAAGGTACGTGTTGACCGCTTGACGTACTAACTGCGAGTCTTTTCTAAAACGCGATCACTCAAAGTACGTGTCGACCACTTGACGTACTAACTGCGAGTCCCTTCTAAAACGCGATCACTCCAAGTACGTGTTGACCCCTCGACGTACTAACCGCGAGTCTCTTTAAAACGCTCCCCTTCTTCAGAATTGAAATGAAAAAACCACACCCAATTTACCATAAAACAAAAATGGCTCCCGCTAGAAATTCTCCCATTGGTTTAGATAAAGAAGACTTAACCCACTCTAACTTCGTCGTCACCCTCAAAGAACTGCTGACTCAATTGATCTCACGGTTTTCTGCTGATGACGTGAAAAATCCTTATCTCTTGACGGCTCGGTGTTACATCCGCTCCTATTCTCGGCCTAGACGGCGCCAAAACGAACGACAAACAACTCGCATTACTCATGATGACGTCAATCAGCTTTGCACTCTTCCCACGACGAAATTAAATCTGAGCGAAATTAAATCTATCGGACCATAGTCTTGAGCGAACCGAAATGCCCAAACACAAAATTTCTAACCGGAACAAATAATGAAATATACAGGGTGAACTTGACTATCATGACAAGAAATTTCGAAATTTTTTAATGAAATTTGGCGCGAAATCAAACCACTCGTTACACAGTGCATCACTGCAAAATTTTGAATTAAATCTTAAATTCCTTAAACGGTTTTCGGCTATTTTTGAATCGAATAAGTGCCTTACACTACAAAGAACAATATCAAGCTATATCAAAAAAAGTTCAAGCTGTGGTGAGAATTCACCCCAAATGGAGCCAGGAAGGTAAATAATTTTGCTCCTAGGAAAAAAATTACAAAATTCCATCACGCAGGAGTTATTCGCGTTTCCGAGATCTTTCCGACGACATCAATTTGAAAACAATCGGAACTGTCCCTAAGGTTATTAATTACACAGCCCCGGTAGGTACATCTCCACTCCTGGTGTTTCTACAAGTATTTTTCTACGGGCCCACAATTGCTACTAGCCAGCCAGCCGGCCAAAGTGAGATTAAAGGGTACGTTTTTACAAATAAATTTGCAAAATCGCAGTAAAAGCTTCGAGTTCGTGGATCTATTGTTGAAATTTTTCTGGTAGAAAAGTCTTCGTGCCCTTTTTCATTGTAGTAGGTTGGGACCTACCTTTCGTAGACTAACTCAGATTAAAAGGATTAAGAAGTGGAAAGAATTCACTTAATTTTCCCTTCACTGCAGGTACATTAATTAGTAAAAGTTCATAACTAATTATTCGGATAAATGTTAACGCAAGCTTGTCAGTAGAATAATCAGAAATTATTAACATTTCTCGACTATATCTGGAGAAATTACCCATCTTCAGATATAAATGTCATGAAAATTACACATTATCCCAAACTGAAAACATTTAGGTATTATTATTAAACAATGAATCAAAAAACAACTTCCTAGAAGGACAAAAGTTTAGTTCTTACTTAAACTCAAAAATATCCGTGCTAGCTAGGTAATTATCTATCTTAGTAAGCAATGTAACAAGTAATTCTAAATAAACAAACCTATAAATCATTCAGTAAAGCGTTCATGACTACGCAGCCAGTATTACGCGATTCAGTTCACTGATAACCCGAAATATATACAAAAAGATAATATGGTACCTTGTCGCATTGGTAATTCTTCACATGGATTATATTTCGCTGGGTCAAGTATAACCTGAGTGTCACCGGCGCCCGATTGCTGGGTTCCATATACTGCACCACTCACCTCTTCTGAATAAAATTCACGTAGTAGTTTTGGAATACGGGATTCAGTAAAGCCTACCAAAACCGATCATCCAAGGCCGCATTCAAACAAAACGCGAGCTTTTCAAATAAAACAAATCTTAAGCAAAAACAATACAAGACACTGCAATCTTAAGACACAAAGCGCTGCTTATTTGAATGTCCATTAATAAAATGGAAATTTTCGATTTATGATGAAGTTCAATTTATGGCTAATATTGGGGCGCCCAAGTGCTATACGCTATACGTGCTATGTTTAATTCTCAATAACTTCTATGTATGAATTTGGCCCTCAAGAAATGACCACTGTCTTTACTATCTACATTGCAGATAACAAAATGTAATTAATTTTTAATGAATTAAAAGAAAGTAGCACCCATTACACCTTTGAATCGCACTGCTTGTGCGTTCGACCTTATTTTTTTCAAAACGACTCTCTCTAGACCTGTAGAAGTGCATAGCTTTTTTTGAGAGCATTTCTGGTGTTTCCAGAAATTTTAATTAAAAAGTGAAATCTCATGTTTGAGAACACTTCGAAAGAGTGCCCCTTGTGCCTTCTCCACGTTCCCGGTAGCCTCACTGCCATTTTGACCAAAGGTTTCGGAGCGGCATCGGCGTTTTGAATGTAACACAATTCGATGTGGCCTTCAGTTACTGCGTTCCGACTTACCTTCAACGCGATGAAGCGGAAGGGGGAATATCCTATTGTTCGACGCTCCTAGCATATTAAAAAAAATCGGTCTTCAGGTTATAAATGCGCGTCTTTTCTTCTTCAGTTACGACCCAGCGTTATCTTGATGTGCATTTATAGTGTTTTAAAACAATACCTTAGGTAGGAACTAGACTAGTTTTTTCTATATAGCGCTTCTGTGACAAAATGGAACTTTCTCGTTATTAGTCCAGGAAATAGAGACTGAAAATGGACCATTTCCTGCAAAACGAGAAGTAGTTCCAATTTTTTTTGCATGTCATGAAAGACTATCTGGTGGTTAAGAATCCAAGTTTTCGACCTCCCACCCCTTGTGCTTCCCCCGTACCACCCTTAAAACCAAAGAAATTTGGTTGGTTTTTTAGTTTTTCAATCATATCTTTTTATAAATTCATTTTACAAAAAAATATTGTTATCAGAAATTGTAGACTATAAAATTCTACACAACTTTGATATACACTACTTTTTTGTGAAATGTTTATTAACAGCGATATATAGCTTCAGAGTTGCTTATATTTTTAAGAACTCTAAAATTTGTATGTAGATGTTTTAACCAAATTTTATACTTTATCTCTATAATTAAGAGTTTTGTGAGAAAATATCTTCAACTGAACGTGGCATAAATACCCTTATGCTGCACCCTTACCAAAGGGGATGCATAATAATTCAACTTTCAACCCTTGCTAGTGGGGATATTTGAATCACTGTGAGATTTTAGGGCTTTCTAATATACGTTTGAAACAAAAAATTATCTCACTTCAGTTCAGCTTCATCCTCCATATCCTTCATCCCCCCCCCCTCCCCCCAACCGCTGTAGGAATAGATATTTAAGAGGAATAGAAAATATTATGTAATAAGCGTTGTATTCTCTGACTAACTTCACAATCGCCACAAGAGCGTTTAAATATCTATTCTTTCCGCGCGGGGGGGAGAGGGGGAGGGGGGTTAAACTGAACTGAAGTGAGACAATTTTTTCATTTCAAAAGTATATTAGAAAGGGCTATAATCTCACAGTAATTCAAATATCCTCACTAGCAAGGGTTGCAAGTTTCATTATTATGCATCCCCTTTGGTAAGGGTGCAGGGTAGAGGGATTTATACCACGATAAATTCAAGATATTTCCTCATAAAACTCTTAATTATAGTGTAAAAGTATGAAATTTGATTAAAACACCTACATAGAAATTTCAGAATTCTTAAAAATATAACCAACTCTCAAGCTCTATATCTTTTTTAATAAACATTTCACAAAAAAAGTAGTGTATACCAAAGTTGTGTAGAATGTATGGTCTACAATATTTAATAACAATATTTTTTTGTAAAGTGAACTATTAAAAAGATATGATAGAAAATCTAAGAAACCAACCAAATTTCAGGGGTTTTAGGGGTGGTACGGGGGAAGCACAAGGGGTGGGAGGTCGAAAACTTAGATTCTTAACCAACAGATGACTGTCTACGACATGCAAAAGAAATTGGAACTACTTCTCATTTTGCATGCTAAAACCCTCTATTCCCTGGACTATTATGACTTGATAACATTTCCGATTTCATTTAGCGCCGAAGCAATGCGATTGACTTCATTAGGGTTTTGGAAGTAAAGCAACCTTAAGCTCCCACACCACACAACTTAACAGATGTTCAAAAATAAGGTCGTCTTAAAATCGTGCAAATAAATGCTCAAACAACACTTCCATCATTTAGGAAATTTCGATGTGTCGCAAGATCGATTTCATTCCCATGTATCTTATTGTTTCTAATTTTGCAAATCAAAATGCAGCATGGATCAACTGCTTTGTAAGAGTCTCGAGAACAGGATTTTTTTGTCCTTTTTCTTTTACACTTTGTGTTGTCTGTTGCAGCCTTTTGCAGTCGGAAATGTGAAGATTGCAAATTGGGACCCTTTCAATCTAAACTAATCAAATCAAAGTAATTAACTTTTAGCGACAAACGCAACTCTTATCTACGACCGGAGAAACACATGAGACAAAGTTTCACAAACATGACGCAAATAATTTGAATTGAAATTTTAATAATGAGAAATACAACTGAAATTTAACTAATACGCATATCACACTATGAGAAATAAAAATGAGAAAAATGTTAATTGCGAATGTTCGATTTTGGAATATTCACTCTGTGTAGCAGTTTATGAGCTTTACCAACAAAAATTCATCGCCTTCTTTGACCAAAAAACCTATAAGAAATGTCACTCCGGTTTATATGTTTAGATGAGCTTTATTTTAACCCTTTCGATGAGATTTTCGGGTACACACCTGATTTATCCCGACAGAAGTTTTATTAAATAATCGCTACATTGGATACGGCCTAATTTTATATTCAAAGATACGGCTTATTAACGCGTTTATGATTTTGGACTTCGTCCGTCCGCCTGTGGACAAGATAACTCCAGAACGGTTTCGAATTTTCCAATTCTGTCTTCAGTATTTTGTTTATCATCACCCAAGGAAGAACTTATTAAATGTTCAGTGATCCAGGAGCTCGTTTGCTTATTTGTCACAAGTTTATTTTATCCTATGTCTGTGTGTGGTAAACTTTTCTTGTTAATTGTTCTTTGTTCCTCGTTTTGAATATAGTCAGATCAGGAGTCAGATGCATAAAAATGCCAAAATGTTTACCTACTCATACAGTCCTATTGGAGTAGAAACGATGCAGCTAATACTCATCACAAAATAGCTACAAAGGTGCAGGTTTATGCATCTTATTACCCAACCTCTAAAATCGCGTGACATAATTTCACTGTATATCACAAGTTTGACATGTTGGGAAACCCCTGAAAATGTTTAACGGATTAGTCATGATGCAGGTTTGTACCGAATGCTGATTTGAATATTCCAGAATCGAGGGAAATACTTCTAATTTATGCAAGCTTTCATTTAGACCACCATAAAATTTGCGCTTAGCTATTGGCAAAAGTCAACGTGTGTGTTTAATGCGCCGTAAATTAATTGGTGTTGATTCGCATTTGCATTTATGAATCGATCGATATTTTAATTAAATAAAACCACCCTTCTCACTCCAAAGTAATTTATAAAGAGTAAATATAAATTTACACCTTGCACATTAAAAATGTATATACATATGAGTGGACACTTTTGTGTAATCGACCTAGATATGAAACCAAGGGAATTTAAGTAATAAAATAATTATTATTTCACATATGTACTTTCAACCTCCATACCCTTATTCCACATTCCACCTTCGGCAATACAAAATACGTACCAACAGCAATTTTCAGATCATCATTAGAAGCCATGTCTATATCTTGTTTTGACGTATCCAAATTGGCAATCGATTTTGCGAACACATCATCCTCAAATCTTCAGATAAATTATTTCTTCACTCTGAAACTTCAATTCTTTGATCTGTTAACACCATCTACTCATTCTCTCCTGCGTTCTTGCCTCAAGGGGCCTACCAGATTTTGGATCATCTTGAAGTTAACAAATTGCCTGAATGTAATACATATAACCCTGAAGAGGCAAAATAGTTATTAACTAAGACGCTAAAGAGGAAGTTGATCCATTGTTGAGGATAGAATCTTGATATTAAATCTCCTTCATGACCCGTTGACTTATTTCATATGAAAATGCTTGTTATCAGCAGTATGTGGAAAAGTACCAAACGTCACAAAACGCGCAAACTTGAACCCTAAAGGAATCCCCCTTCTTTGATGACATACTTCTTAAATAAGAGGGGAAATTATAGATGGAGCAACAATCGTCGATAGGAATTGCAGTATGACAAATTACAGTTAAACCTAAATAAAGATACACTCTAAGTAAACGAAATGCAAATGGCGGTACATACGATAAGAAAGGAAGAACGCAATGTAAAATCTTCACTTGGAGAAATAAGTGAAATCTGTCCAACTAATGGCTTCAGAATCTCCAAATTATAAATCCAATCGCGAGAGATCAATATATGTGGATGATGGCAACTAAAATTCCATGCGTTCTAACTCACGCTTCAGCTGTTTGTTTAAACGAAGTGTAACGGTTTACGGAAGAAAGAGGAAATGAAGGTCGACAACCAAAAATCATGGCGCGGGCAATCTGCGCGGTTAAAATTGCATTCCAACAATAGGTGGCGTCATCTATTAAATTGCTTTAAATGTTACAGTGATCATTTAACAAATAATAAACCATGAACAATTATAACGCTTTGTAATGGGGAAAAGAAATAGTCACATTCAGTAATGTTATTCATATCGTCCCGGTTTATTCCATTCTTTGGGTTGTGAAATCACCTAACATGAATACAATATGCACTATTGAGTGTTCCAGGGCTACTTGAAGTGAAAAAAAGACGCTACAGAAGTAATAGATAATTACCTACTTGAAAGTGCTCTTAGTAAAGGTTAATCAAGCACTTATACGTGGCATTTAGTACAAACACAAGCTTATAGACCGAAAGAGAACCAATAATATTGCGAGAAGCTGATAAAATCGCAAAAGGTGGAAAGTACACTTGTATTATTTGGAAATGACAAATACGTGTTGCCGCACTGCCGATTGAAAAGAAATGGAACGATGTGAAATTGAAGTACTTGATGTTCTAGTTTCTTATAAGAATGGTTACAATCTATTTATAAACGTCGAGTTACCATAATAACAAATCAATGTAACAATAAATAATATGTGTCTCTCTTCTTCTACTGAAACGTTTTCTATTTCTACAGTAGATAAACGTTTGCTATTTCCAATGCCGTACATAGCTTACGGCATGTTTATATTTTTACCTTTACCCAGCGCCCTAATCGATAAATGCATGTTGCTTGTACTTTTATATCCATCACATCAATGATTGTACAAAACTCCATTAGAGAATAAAAGCCTTTTACTAGAAAATTTACAGTATTTGCTTAACTTTATAACTGTGAATCGATGATTGTATCCAAATTCGTGGAATTTAACTTGTTTGTTGTCCATTATCGACGGCCCAAATGAAGAGTCACTCGTAGTTTTCAGTCACTTACGTGAAACAACGTTTTACCGAATGAAATGAAATAATATTAGCTGTCTCATAACAAAAACATTACTTTGTTTAAGACGAGAATTGACATATTCCACTATTCTAGATTTTATTTTTATTACTAGAATGCCATTGTAAAACCATGCCGCAGTTGCAGAATATGACGTTATTATTAAAACGTTTTCTAATTAAAAATATAATTAACCTACCTTGTAATTTATTATAAATTCGTTTCCCCTGTGGGAGTGGGTTGGGCTCTCTATCTGCGTGCCCCAGTATCTTATTCCAAGAGAGGTGGTTTGTTTTGAAAAATTTGAAGATCCTCTCCGGCTGCAACTCCATGATCTGCTGGGGTGCTATTGTAGACTCACCCAGGTCTTCCAATCACTGTGCGGTGATAGCCTCACACCAGCAGATGTGTTCCGCTGTCTTTTCCTCCTTGAAGCAGAGGCGACATGTGTTGTCCTCAGCTACCCCGATTTTGTTGAGATTATATCTCAAGGAGGAGTGATTGGGTCTATGTATGACAGGTTCACTTCTGCTGAGTGTTACCAGCGAAATGGTTTTGGTCTCTTAGAAATTAATCACTTTGTCTTAGTCCAGGAGCAGATTCCCATAGACGTTTCCACTCTTTTCTGAGGTGTCTTTTCATCACTCCTCCCGCTAGACTTGTTGGTGCTACACAGTAAAGTCGGGTTCAATTTGAGAATGGTTGGTGCCGACCTTAGCCTCCTCGTTACCGGCTATCCACTCATGCATTGGCACACTAACGTAACACGATTGCGCCTGGATATTTCTTCCAGTTTAGTGTGGCATTCCATCAACAGCTTGGAGATCAGGGAGCCGTAAGCGCTGCCCGACTGTCCGAGCAGATGTTTGGCCGCAATGACCTCTGCGCACCTGGTTATAGCTATTATAACCTCGCTTGAAATGTTGTAGAGCTAAGACCATTCAGAGAAGACCGTAATTCGATCCTCTTATCCGTATTGCCACCCCTTCCTTCGACTGGGAGCCATCTGTGTCTACCAGCATAAAGTTCCTTTCCCCAATTATGGACTGTCTTTACAGACTTTTTTTGGACCGAATCACCATCAAGGCTTGTTGTGGCGGTATTCGGGAGTACTCTGGAATGTTTATTTGTTGTACAACTCTTAAGTGTTTTGCACCTTTGTGCCCCACCACACCTCGGAGCAATCTAATTGTTCTCACTGCTTCCTTCTTCACACTAAGTGAAGAGGGAGGAGGCTCGGCAAGACCACCATGGTAGCTGTGGGTGTAGTAATTACATTACTTATTCAATGGTATTACTCATTGCTCCCGTAATACTCAGGCAGGCTATTCGTTGCAGCCTATTTAGTTGAGTTTGCATACGCTATGCAGTGCAAGTCTAGACCCGCTAGGACTAGGAGGTTCACCAGTCCGTCCATGACTAGCGACCAGAGGAGAGGGAACATTACACTCCCTTGTGGATAACACCTGCCACAAGGACTGTTTCGAATCCCTAGTTTTAATCGCCCTGCTTCCTAACCTGGCTTTAATGAAACACCTTGCGCACAGGCACAGGCTTTGTAATTTGCTGCTTCATCAATGGAATCATTGTAAGGTCGTTTCTTTGTCCTGCCTGCTTTCTCAATCTTAGAAATGAGGTTATGAAGAGCGGTTTCCGTAGAGCATCCTTATTGGTACGCATGTTGGTTGGTGTGAAGGGTTTTTTACTTAAGGAACTCTTCACTTATGTATTGATCTACTATTATCTGCATCGTTTTAAGGATGAAGGATGATAGACTGATAAGTCGGTAGTGCTTGGGTCGGTCCCTGGTCCTCTTACCTGCCTTAGGAATAAAAACCACGTCCTTCTCCAGTCCTTGGGGAGTCTAAAAAGTTCTACTATAATGGGCGTTAATTTCTCAGTCCATCTCCCTCGGCTCATTTATAAGGTGGTGACAGCCTATCGCTCAACGGCAGGTACCCGGACCGGACTGAAAAAGTACGGAAAACCGAACCGAAAGCGGTATTTTTTCAGAAATGGAAACTTATTGAGAACCGGAACCCTTATAATTTTTTTCGGTTTTTTTCGGTTTTTAATGGTTATGGCAGATGCGCCTGAAAACACGGCCTGAAAATTGATAAAATATTACTCTATGATTGCCATCGGTGGATTATAAATTTTTAATAAGATGTCTAAATTGAAGGCAGTACGGGTACCGGTGGCGGTAATTTAGCCACTACTGTACATTTAAATAAGAAAAGGAGGAGCGAGGGTTTAAAAAATTAAAATAATAAACAATACTCCATACATCATTTTTTTACATAAGTTCTTGTGTATGTTTTCTGTTTTTTATTAATAAATTAAATTTAAATACATATTTCCCTCTTCCTCCTTTATTCCCCTTGTCGTTGTAAATTAGTTACACTGCCGATACGTCACGTTTTGATATTCATGACTTTTTACTTCTTTTCCACACCTATTAATTAAGAAATCATGTTGTTACATGGAATTTTTTGAATACCATACTTTCTAAAAGACTAGAACCGAAAAGAACCTTTATGAACCGAAAAAAATGCGCAGAACCGAACCGTTATTTTTTAGAACCCAAACCGGACCGGAACCGTTATAAATATTTTCGTTTAAATAGAACCATAACCGGAACCGGTCCGGGTCCCTGCCTAACGGACCCTGTTTGGTGTGAATGTAGGGCCACTATTATTGTAGTCAAATTTGTAGTTGGGACGAAAACTGTGTTGATATTTCGAAATAAGTTTGAATTTGTCCAAGAACTACTACAATTTCTCACCAAAAAAATTCTCGATTACTTTAGAAAAAATACTCAAATTGGAAATCGCGTTTGGAATCCCATTAAGCGATATGGGTTATTTTTGTCCCCCTTGGGAGATCATTTTCCACCGTCTCCACATCCATACAGGTGAGCATTAGCAATTATAAATTGGTAGTCTTGACTGTGCGAAAATAATGACGACGAATGAGGGTACATATAAACGGAATAATGGCGTATGAGACATACAATAGAAAATGTTACTGTTGTGGCAAATGGTTACCTACCCTTCCTAACACCATGCTTTATAAGGGCGACTACAACCTTTAATGATAATAGCACAAACGCGTTAAACTTTTCTTACATAACTAGGGAACGCCCTAGTAACAAATGAAAACAATGCTTTTTTTACTACGGGACGGTAAAAGAACAATAGAATAAAAAAGAGCAGCGATAATTTATTAAGGAAAATGTATTTTATGCGTTTGTGTATCTCCGAAATGAACTGAATTATGTATTTTGAAGTCCCTTTATGTACGCAGCCGTCAGACCGTAATCACACGTCCTCTTTTTAAGACATCGTTCATGATCCGAGATACACAAGGAACTAAAGTGCTGCATCTTTTATTTAAATTTCATCTTTAGGGTTGATTTGGTGTTTCTCCTTATGAATATTTGCTGTTTTCATTTGGGCGTAGCTTTACTGCTGCTTAACGAGTTCGACGATTTCGATTTTGTGTAAACGCACGTCTACCTTTACGATTTCTTTCTGCGAGTTCGATTACTTGATTCATCATTTGTGGGTAAAATAAAATAGATGAAGTCAAAAACGCTGTTTGTTCATCCACGCCTGACCATAGCTTTCTGGATTCTGGATTCTGGATTACGATAGGAGGGTGAACAGTGCCCACGCGTACTTAGGCCTCACATTCGGGCCCTTTGTACTACCTCCCTGACTAAGGTCGCCCGACCCCTCAACATCACTCAAGCCATCCCACACGTGAGATGAACCTTAGGACGCTGGAAGGGGAGGCGGCTCTAATCGTAGCCATGTCCGGCCAGGATTCCCCCAACATGGATCGTCTCAGTTGGACTAGAGCGGGACATTCACAGAGTATGTGGTATGCCGTCTCGTCGTCTGTGTAACATCCTCTACAAGATGGTGATTCCACCAAACCCATGCAGTGCATGTGCTTGTTTAGTTTACAGTGCCCAGAAAGTATGCCCACGAGTAACCTCAGGTTCTTCCTTGATAGCCCTGTACAAAAACGCGCCAAGCTACGAGATGGTCCTCTGAAGGCTTCTCTCGCATGGCGACAATCTAACATCAAGTTCCACCTAGCCCTGTGCTGGGTTTGGGTGTCTTGAGTTATTAGGTTGTTTACAGTTGTAACTGTAAGTGGAAGAGCCGGCTCTGGACCATAAAACGCCTGTTTTGAGGCCAGTCGGGCTAATTTATCGGCTTTCTCATTACCTTCCGTTCCAGCATGCCCTTTGACCCATACGAGCTCAAGGGTGTTGCTGCTTGCTACTTGCTCTAGTACGTGGTGACATTCGGAAACCATCCTAGAGGTAATTTTACAGTGACCAAGTGACTGCAAGGCAGCCCTGCTGTCACTTGAGATTCTGATAGTTTTGTTCTTTATGTTATGCATAAGAACTGTTCTTGCACTAAGCGTTAATCCTACCAACTCTGACTGGAATACAGTAGGAAGTTTACCTAGTGGTTGGGTGATATGGAAGTTCAGTTCTTTGGAGTAAATACCAGTGCCTGTACCTTCCATTGTCTTAGATCCATCCGTGAAGATGAATATATCTGGTTGGGATGCCATATTCTCATCAAAGAAGATGTGATAGTTTTTCCCTAATATGAATTGAGGAGTGAGTGAGTCCGATCTCCCCTCTAGGATAGGCAGACGCTTGATCGCCTCGCCCAGAATTCGGGAGTGGCCCCCCTCAATGCCTCTGCTATTCAACAACCCCTTATTTTTCAGACGCAGGAATGCCAGAATGGCCTGCTCTCTCACGTGGAGATCTAGTGGAGGCAGATCCAAGAGGGCCTCCATGACGGCTGTGGGGGTCGTTCGCATCGCGCCTGTGCAGGCAAGGCACGCTAGTCTTTGCACATGATTAAGGAGTGCTACAGTTGTGGAGAGTCTGGTTCTAGGCCACCAGACAATTGCTCCATAACAGAACATAGGTCTAATCACGGCAGTGTACAGCCACAGGACAGCCTTCGGGGATGGTCCCCAAAGTTTGCCAATAGCGCGGCGACTTTGCCAGAAAGCCCTATTTGCTTTTTCGGCTTTAAGCTGGATATGTTTGCTCCAATTCAGTTTTTTGTCGAGTGTGATTCCTAGATATTTCACTGACTCTGAAAATTGGAGGTGTTTTTGGAATAGCAGGGGAGCTCGAATACCCTCTACCTTTCTTTTTCTTGTGAAGAGAACTAGCTCCGTTTTTGTCGGGTTGATGGACAAGGAGTGTTCCCTACACCATTCTTCGGTTACTGTAAGAGCTGATTGCATCAGTCTGCATAAAGTAGCCTCAAATTTGCCGGTTATAAGTATGGATATATCATCCGCATACCCCAGCGTATAGTACCCACTGTCATTAAGGCGACAGAGGAGCCTGTTTACAGTCAAGTTCCACAGAAGTGGTGATAACACCCCACCTTGGGGGCATCCTCTCACTACTGTCCACCTTAGTGTTTCGTCGCCAACGCTGATGTGCACTGCTCTGAAATTCAGCAGCTGCGCAATCCAGCCTCGTATGACGTTCGGTACGCCGTGGTGACGTAGAGCCATTTCTATTGAATCGAAGGTTGTTTTGTCGAAAGCCCCTTCTATATCTATGAATACTCCCAGTGCGGACTCTTTATAGTGCAGCGATCTCTCAATCTGCCCTACAACGCAGTGCAGGGCTGATTCCGTAGATCTTCCTGGGCAGTATGCGTGTTGGTTAGGATGCAGCGGAAACCGTGTTAGCGCCGTATCCCTTATGTATCTATCGCACAGTCTTTCAAGTGTCTTAAGAAGAAAAGACATCAAGCTGATTGGACGATATGCTTTAGGTGTGGAGTAATCACCTTTTCCAGGTTTGGGGATAAAAACAATTTTTATCTCCCTCCATTGTTTAGGTATGTATCTGAAAGCGATACAGCCTGTATATATTCCCACTAGGTAGGTAGCAATATCATCCAGTCCCCATTGCAGGAGAGCCAGTATTATGCCGTCCAAACCGGGTGACTTGTATGCTGAGAACGATTTCATCGCCCAGGTCACCCTCGCCACGTCCACCACCTGACAGGCAACCGCCCAGTCATTCTCCGTGGGAGTGAAAGGGATTGTCTCAGGCCAGTTGGGGTAAGGCGTGGTGGTGGCTCCAGGAAAGTGAGCGTCTCTTAGTACCTCAGCTGTCTCTGTGAGGTTGTCCGTATAGGAACCATCCTCTCTTCTGAGGCTAGCTGGGTTGTGGTATGAATCTTTGGTAAGGATTTTATTTAGGCGAGATACCGAGGAGGTGGATTCTATAGAGCTACAGAAATCCCTCCATGCCTCTCTCTGACGCCTTCTAATGTCCTTCTTGTATAGCCTTAGGTTTGCCTTGTAGGCTCTCCAGTCGGCTGCAGCTTTGCTCTTCCTTGCCTTATTAAACAGTTTGCCCAATCGAGTTTTCTGCTTTTCGAGCGCCCTGCACCACCAAGGATGGTTATAGGGAGTCTTGGCAGTTCTCAGAGGACACGCCTGTTCAAATGACTCCACAATAGAGTTGGTAAGGAGATCTACTACGTCCTGTATGTCGGCAGGATCAGAGAGACGTCCCCCGAAGGGGTGCTCTCTAAGTTTTTCTCCAAGGAGATGTTTGTAAAGGGGAATATCCGTTACCTTGGGGTTGCGATAGCCCTTTTGAACGGTTCCTTTACAGTCAATTTCAAATGAAATTAGTCTATGATCTGACATAGTCGCTTCAGAAGTGACTTGCCAGTTCTTTATATGATCCGAGATACTCGATGATGCCAGACTGAGATCGATTACAGTCTGGCTTCGGGAAGTTACGAACGTAGGTTCACTGCCCTGATTGAGAATCTCTAGATTAGTGCTTGTCAAATATTCGAGTAATGATTTACCCCTAGGGTTGACGTTAGCGCTCCCCCATATAGTATGGTGAGCGTTTGAGTCGCGCCCTATAATGAGGTGTTTTTCTCACAGTGTTCTATCAGTTCTACCATCTCGTTACTGGGAGGTAGGTTGACAGAATCTCCCGGGAGATAAACTGACGCTATTACTACTTGAGGTTTTCCTTGCATATGTCACAGCTTAACTGTATGGTCGTGATATCACGTCCACACAGGTGTGGCAGCAGAAGAGCTTTAAAGTGGCTAGGGACATAAATACATGTTCTAGGTTTTTCTTGCCGTGTGTCAAAGAAAACGGTTCCTTTTGTACTCCCAAGGCCAGAAACCCTTGATTTAACAACCCAGGGTTCTTGAATGAGGGCAATGTCCTGCTTTACAGTGAGGCGTCTGCCTAGGCCGCTCTACAGTGTTGCAGGTTTATTTGTATAAAATTCTCTTTCATACTTATGTACCTATGTAATCAATGTGTTTATTACTTATCCGGCGTTACTGGAATCGGACTCCAGCAGCGCCTCAATATTCGCGAACTCCTCCCAGTTCGAAATCGGCCCGGGCGAGTTGCTGACACTGGAGCACGCATCGACCACAGGTTGCCTTGGCAGCCTGGGCGGTGATTTTTCCGTAGGTTTTTGCAGTTGCTCATGAGGCGCCTGTTGGTGATGTTTTGGTGGTTGTACTAACGTACTCCCCACCACTGGTTCGGCAGGGTTACTAACCCTCACTTTCAGAGAGGAAAACCCATAACTGAGTCTTCCCCCCCTTGGCGATTAGGTTAGTCTGGTCCTCTTCCTCAATGCCGAAAACTACCAGCCTCCCTTGAGGTTGATCTTTCACGGCTGTGTGGAAGAGACACCAGCTGCCTACCTTTGCCCAGGAATTCTGCACTTCCAAGCGCCGCTTAACCGTCGCCAGGTCGTCAGGTTCCCCCTGGTACCCAGATGGCAGCCTTGCGGAGCCTAGGAAGGCAGTCTTCCTGCACTACCTTTAGGTGTGCAGCCTCCCACAATTGTGGGAGGTTGCCAACCACCTCCTTCAACCACTCCAGGGAATGGTTGTTCTCGCATGAAATTCTTAAAATTTCCCCCGAGTACCTCCCCCCCCTGAACGTGGGTGCTAGTGTAGGGCCTTCTAGGGTGAACAAATGCTGGTCAAGGGCCTTGGCCAGGTGATTTTGAACCATATCCGCCTGGTTAGCCGTTAGCCTACCCAGGTGGTTATTGGTATCAATAATTGCTACTTTAAGTTGTCTCTCGGCAGCTTGCTTGTAGCTACAAATGCGGGGTGCTTCAGCCTTTGATTGGGGCTGTGGTCTGCCCTTCTTTGTCGGCGGTTGGGTTGGTGTTGAGTCATCCGACCTCTGTCTCTTTTTCTCCTCACCTACCCGTTTGCCCGCCTGGCCGGAGTTAGCTCTAGGAGCCTGCCTCTGGGTCCGAGTTGAGCCACGGGAGGTAGATGGTTTTGAGGATGGTGTTGGCGCAGGTTGACCTAATTGAGCCAGCCTGGCCTTCTTCCTCCTCTTTTGTTCAGCGCCGGAGATGCGCTTACGAGATTTGGTTTGTTGCTCGGTGACCTGCAACAGCAAATTTTGAGGGGTGTCCTGGGACGCTCCCTCTAGATTGTTTGTTTTGTCCATGTTGGGGTTGCTTGGGTGCACCCCCTTTCGGGGGGGGCGGTTAGGGTTGATTACACCCCTTCGAGTGGGGTGTCTATGTGACCGTTTAGCAACCCCCTATTAAACGCCGTCGGTCCGGACCGCGTACGACGCCCGCCCGCAACTTTACGCACCTATCAGTAGTTATCGCACGCCAAACGTTAACTTATCAGTTATTATTAAAAGACAGACAAAACAAAAATCACAGTTTTCACCCTAACTCCTGCCCTAATGGGCCGATTTAGGTAAGATAACGACCACACGAAAAGGCAAATTTCCCGATAAAGCGATACCACGCACAATATGAAATTGAAAACTTCACCGCCCAGCACAATAAACAGCTGGAGCTCGTGCAAAACACGTTCGTTCGCGCGTGAAACCCAAGCAAAAGTAGCTTTCAATCTTACTTTGGACGGTCGGCTGACTGGCTGGCAGCAAATGAGGGCCGTAGAAGAACGCTTGTAGAAAGACGAGGAGTACGAGAAGTGTACGTGTACTTACCGGGCCGCGTAATTAACATCTTCTATACAGTTTTGGTCGGTTTGTTTTCAAACTGGTCATCGGAAAGATCTTGTAAACGCCCACAACTCTTGCGTGACTGAATTTTGTTTTTTATTAGGGTCGAAATTAACCACTTTTATCAAGGCGCTTGTCTTCGAGGGGTAGTCGAATTCGGGCGCCCAAAAGCTACTTTCCGTTGCGAATTTTGTCACGCGGTTTAAAGTTTTTAAAATCTTTCTCATGTCGCCAACTCGAGGTATGAGAAGTGATTCAAAAATTTCAAGTTAAGTAATTTCTTAAAAAATTGTCAAGTTCATTTAGTTAGTCAAAATTTTATTGCAAATAAGAGAGGTTCAACACCATTTTATGCAAAACCGTTGCAAAAGTCTAAACACTGTAATGGTTTCTCAAGAATGGTAAATAGCCTCTAATGGTTTGTGTTTTTTAAGAAATTTAAAGTGTATCTAAGACTCTTGAAGGGCTTTAAGTGCGTTAAAAAATAATTACCTTTGTAGGTCGGGCTTTTAAAGTTACTTACGGTTAACTTTTGAGGGCCATTAGCAAATATAAAAAGTCTACACATCATTCTAGAATGCCTGTCTGTTATTGCTTATTTTTTAACTGTTGATTGTAGGAAACGCAACGCAAATGAGGGCAATGAGGTAGTTTGATTATCTTCACTAACCTACACCAAATAAAAAATATGGAGAAATTCATTTCCATCAAATAAGGCATAAGATAACGAAGTGTATGTCAACTTGCCGTAAACCCGGAGGTCGTATAAAACTGAAAATATTTCAGACGAAACGCTCTCATTGACTAACTCAACTTCGTTTCGGGCAACAAACTGCTCCCACGGGATTAAACCACACACTTTAGCCCATTGGTATATAATATCCTATTGTGATTATCTGCGGCTTACGAAAAGCTATATCCGTATCTGCAGGTATCTAGGACTGCTCGCGAAATTTCGCTATTCTTGTATAGGTTAGATTGTAACAATTTATTTTTGTGGATTTATACGGAGATTGAAAGATCAAGCTTAAGTCCTAGACGTTAGATATATTGATATGTCAGTTTTGGTCGCAAATATAACGAAATGGAATAGTTGGGAAATTTCTTTTATGAAAAAGAAAACGTTCTTTCCAAACGCATATTTAATTTAGCCGTTTTCGAAAGGCTGTCGGTTGTCAGGATTGTCTGATACGTTCAAATTTTGTCGATGAATATCTATTTCTTTGACATATTGCCTATTCTGTGTTTTCCACTCGATTTTCCATGAATGCAAGTAATGATTCCCGAGACACATTTATTATAAATGGTTCAATTGTGTAATTAATGCCTTGCTTCCCTCTTGTTCGCGAGTAAGAAAAACGTAAAAACGTATACAATTTACAATTAAATTATAGGGTCACTTTTTGCATTTTTCCCCTTTTTAAATTGGAAACTTCAATCTGCAGTTTCCAAGCCTTATCAAACTCACAATACGTTGCTTTTCCGATAAATGAGGCATTTATCTTTTGTTGAACATTCTATAGGAAAATAAATCTTTTTAGATTTTAATAATAATAATAATAATAATAATAAATACAGAGAAACACACGTACACTATTAACAAAACACCATATACATCACCCTCACTCCTCCAGTATACGACTTTACCTTCCT
>NW_022170403.1:23091197-23120471 GCF_008802855.1 Photinus pyralis
TAAATTTTGGGGGTTACTCCACATTAAGTATCTCTTGTGCTGTGCTGTATATTGCAAGATCAGCAGTAACAACGGTATGATTTTGTCCCAAAGATTCAGGCTTGTTTTTTGATTTCACTAGACGATGGTTAGGATGGTATTGTAGCTCGCTGGTGCAGAATTCTAAAACGGCATAGGTATATTATATTGAATGGTAGATACCGGAACTTACTTAGGAGGATTATCAGCAGGTACGTTAAAGTCAGTTATCTGGTCGTTATCTAGTGATAGGTAAACCTGGTGGTCAATCATTTCTAGACATGCCGTCTGCATGATCTCGAATTTAAACTTAACTTAAATAATTTAAATATGTAGTCATCTCAATAGTTTCAAAACTTTTATAAGTTTATTTTTTCCCCCCGGTTCTTTTGAAATTTGTTAAATTCAACTTTCAACTTTTAATGTAATAATTCAACCCTCCGGTTGGTTGTCTTAACAAGGCTTGATAATAATTCGTTTTGAAACTTAGGACAACCTTTCTGGTTTAACCACCCTTCAGGTTTTTTCACTTGGCTTCGGCCAGTTAATAATTAAAAAACAACATGTTCGTCTTATTCGTCTTCAACGTTTGTAACTTACCGTTTTCCAGTTAAATTTCACATCGCCTGATGATGGCAGTACGCCGAAGCTATAGTCGCTTTTATTTTTAAAAACTTCAACGAATAAAACTATATGGGGAAGGTTTAGAGAGTTTTGATCACACAATATATTTCAACCCCCATTTCGAGGAACGATAGATCCAAACACCAAAAAAAAGTGGTAAAGTTTCTTTTTTTCTCAGCAACAGTTACAGAGACTGGTGGTAAGTCTTTGAATAGGTTTTGCTGTATGCCCTTTCCGGTTTTGCAAATAATTTTTGAAAATTCCTACCGCAAAAGGACACACCCCTCAATAGGGGTGCGAAAAAATGTTGATTTCGACGAAATTTGGTATCTGGTGGTTTTTGAATCTGAAATTAGTTTTTGAAAATTCGAAAAAAATACTTCCACTGCAATTCTTGGCCGGACAACGAAAATTGACAAAATTCCACGAAGTTTGTTGTCTAGGTACATACTTACGGAACAAAATTATTGAACAGTTTTTTTTAAGGTCATTATTCAAACAAAAGTTACACTCATTTGCAAATTGGTCTTTCGGGTCAGAAAATGTTCTCCGACAGTGGCATAACAAGTACAGTAAACGTCAATATTACATGTTCTGCTAAGGGTGTCTACCTACATTTCACAAAAATTTGTCAAATAAAAAATGATAATTTTATCACAGCGAGCATTAATAACTTCGACATCAATGAGGAAACAGTCACAGAATAAGAATAAGTAGGCCATATTCTGTGGAAACAGACGAAAAAAATTCAACGCACATCCCTTTTTCAAAAGCGAGATACATCGGCAGAAAAAATCCAAATTCCTCGTTTATCTATCACTAGATAACGACCAGATAATTGACTTTAACAGCCTAAGTACATTCTGATAATCCGAAGTAAGTTCCGGTATCTACCATTAAATATATGTATGCCGTTTTTGAATTCTCCACCAACGAGCTACAATACCATCCTAACCATCGTCTAGGGAAATCAAAAAACAAGCCTGAATCTTTGGGACAAAATCATACCGTTGTCACTGCTGATCTTAGCAATACACACAAGAGCACAAGAGATACCTAATGTGGAGTAACCCCCAAAATTTACAGGGAAAGGTACCTATTTGTACCTATATATTTCACCAAAGAATTGAGATACATGGAGTTAATGAATTGTTTGAGATTTTACAATGCAACTCGGCGGAATGCATTTGTAAACTAAACGGCCTAAATAGCTAGTTTTGGTATTCGGAGAGAAATTTCTTAGTAAAGTAAAATCATTTACGCATCGCTCCTTGTTTAGCGAACGCTGCTGACTATCCTTCCCTCTCCGTCTCACTCGCGATTACCGACTCGGCGAGGTCGGTAGGTTTTTACTTAAATGACCGTAACTTTTTTATTATGAAAAATTCACGGTAATGTTATAGAAAATAAAATAATCACAATGCTTTGGAGCATCGAATGAGCTATAAATATTTGAAATCGATATCGTGAAATAAAAAGTTATGAGAGTTCAAAGTGCGCACTTTTCATCTGCTACACGAATTTTGGAAGTTGACGGTCATTTTTCTAAAAACTGTCCATAACAAGGTAGGTAAATTGAATGCTTTAGATTCTGCTATAAATGTACTTTCATTTTACAAAAGGAATTATTGATGTACATCGCTTAGTTGCTGAGAAAATAAATACTTTCGGTGGTCTAGTCGCGCGCGCGAAAATGAGTAAATTTCAACTTTAGCGGCCTATAACTTTTGTCAGGACCACGGGAAAATGTCGTAAAGCGAGATTCTGAAGGTTCAAACATTTCTGAACCAAATGGTGTGGGTCCCAATTCTTTCTATTCCGAAAAAATTTTTTGAACGATTTCGCGGCTCTCTCCGCTGCACTATAAACCAGCTATGTGTTTTGCAAATCGTTTAATCAATACTGTACAGGATACAAGAATTAGTAATTACGGCTAGTGATACACGAGAACATCATTATCCACGTTATCGCTGCGTAATGTACACGCTCGATACCCTCTTTAGGGTGCTCATTAAGCCACTTTGCGAACCACCTTTTACTAAATGAGGGGCTTAATTAATTTGATAGGCCTAGATTTATTTTTGGTTTAGTTGTGACTTGTAAACTTGCACATTTGCTAATAAAATATTTTGTCCAATGCCGACACGTTTTTATTGAATTTAATCCTTAATTTTTGTGAATTAATAGGTAATTTTAATCCCTAGGGATTAAAAAAATTTCATTTTCTTTATTTTCAGAACAGGTAATATGAAAAGCACAATTTATAAAGGGCCTTAGTGTACACCCAGCTCTTCCTATATAATGCCAAATAAAAAAAAAACCTCTCGCCAGGAAAGATTGCCGGTCACAGAACACTTGATCCCGATCTACGATCTATGTTTTTCTAAAGATGTAAGCGACTTCCAGGATATATCGTGTCAATGTTGAACAAAAACACTTTTCGTTCAACATTAGCACGATCCTATTCTGGAAGTCGCTCGCATCTTAAGAAAAACATAGACTGTAGATCGACACAAGGTGTGCTGTGCTAGGGATGGGCGATAACTGTTTTCACCTATCGATAAGTATCGGGTACTTACCTATCGATATATTTTACTTATCGATATGCCGATAATTATCGAAATATCGATGGTTATCGATATATCGATTACTATCGATAGGATATCGATATATCGTCGATAGTTATCGATATATCGATATGTCGATAGTTATCGATATGTCGATAGTTATCGCTAGGGATGGGCGATAACTGTTTTCACCTATCGATATAAGTATCGGGTACTTACCTATCGATATATTTTACTTATCGATATGCCGATAATTATCGAAATATCGATGGTTATCGATACACCGATAACTATCGAAAGATCGATAACTGCCGCTATATCGATAATCGGATCGATAGTTCTCGTTATGGCGATAGTTTTTAATATATAGGTATCGATATATATTACCGATAATTTTTTTGAAAGCGTGTCTAAAAACTGCATGAGTTTACTTTTATATTTTGGCGAAAGAGCCCGACAAGACAAGAGGGCTCTTTTAACAAAATATGAAAATAACCGAATGCAGTTCTTGCAACTTTAATGGAGTTACCATATTAACTGTGCAATTATCGCAGGGCTCTTTAGCTTTCTACAATGCAATTACCGCTGTAATTAAGCGGTAATTGCACGCCTCATTTGAGAGAAATATTCGACGTATCGATAGTTATCGACAGGGATAGTTATCTTATCGAGTTTTATTAATAAAATCCATTTTCCGGTTTATTCTCGTGTAAAGTGACTATTAATAGTTACTCGACGTTTCTTTGCTACCTTTATCAAGAGTTTTTTTGTTAGATTTCGTAAATGTCAATCAATTGAAACTGTATATCTAAATTTGAAGTGTTCTTAGCTTTTTCTGTTTTTTTGTGACTGGTCCTCTGTAACCATCAATCAGATACCGATACATAGGCCATGATTACACCCTTTGATTGTCTTCTTTATTTTATCTAAAGAGTAGCCATTTTGATGCAACATTTTGTTCAAGTTTTTGAAGTGCTCTTTTTTTGAGCAATCGTCAGTAAGACGAAAAGATCTATTTTCTAAAGATTTTATTACTGCGTTTATTTGGCATGGATGATGATGTGACGTAGCGCTTCTCTTGAGAAAGGGAGCAAAGTTAAGTTTCCGAAACGTCGAGCAACTAAAAATAGTAAATTTACACGAGAGTAAACCCGAAAATGGATTTTATTAATAAAAATAGTAGCGCTCGTTGAAATCTCAACAATAACATAATTTTATCGTACCAATAGTTATCGACATATCCAATAGTTATCGACATATCGATATATCAATAGTTATCGACATATCATATCAATAGTTATCGACATATCGATATATCAATAGTTATCGACATATCGATATATCAATAGTTATCGACATATCGATAGGTATCGATATATCGATACTTATCGATAAGTATCGATAGTTATCGATCTATCGATATATCGATATATCGATTTTTTTAGCTCTACCTATTGTTATTCGCTATATCGATAACTATCGATACCTATCTATATATCGAAAAAAATTCCCATGCCTAGCTGTGACCGGCAATCTTTCCTGGCGAGAGTTTTATAACTGAGGTCTTCTCCGCTTCAACAATGGTAAAAACTCTTGACTTTTAGTTTTTGTGTCTGGAATTCTAACTACCAGCATCGATTCTCCATCTTCTATTTAGTCTACGTTCATTTTTAACAATTCCTCTGATCTGCAAGCTGCAACTTCCTCTCTTATCCATAATAATCCGAAGGTCGGGTGTTCGAACCTGGGTTGAGGTGAATTTTTCATCTGTGGCGGAGATGGAAATTACCTTAGGCCAGTTCCGAGCATTCTACCGGCTACTCTGAATTAGGTTTTCCTGCAGTTTTCCTAATTCGTAAGGTAAATACCGGAGTAGTATAGACCAACTTAAGACCTTCTGCAGAGGCACCTCTAAATAGCATTATGCGGGTCACTCTGTAATTGGGCGCATGCCTGTTGAGGGCCCAAAACAAGAGAGGTATTATAAAATAAAATAAAATAAAAAAAATAATTGTCACAATCTACAACCACAAATTTTGGAAGCATGAGCATGCAATGTTTTACACAAACTAATCAGCAAGTGACATCTTAGGGGATGAAAGAAGCGCCATCATATGCTTCGTCACTTTCATCTTCAATATTTTTAGAAGGGTTTAGAGGCATAATTTTACCAAAATAAAAAATTAAAAACAAAAAAAATTACAAACAAGCGAGCGTAACTATGACATCCTAAAAAGCCTACCTTACTTTTTCATATTAATTTTCAAATGGATTCAGATCGATCGGTATTGGAAAAAATAGTATAAGTAACATTGGATTAAACTAGTTTTTGTTCCCTCAAAAATATTAAACCATTCTTTCAGGAACAAAAACTCTTTTTAATCCCTTGTTACTTAATATACTATAGTTGGCTGCATTTAATTTTTTTGACTTATTCCATCCATTTTCGGACATATGCTTGCTCTTCTTTTTGCAGTTTTCTTTGTCCAACCAAGACCGGATGCACTTTTTGTGTCATTTTAAATTTCTCTCAGCATTTAATATATTGAAATTTTAATGGTTGCTTATAATTTTTTGTTGATATTGATTTTGAAGGTTTTGACTCCTGTGGAAATATTAATAAAGTTGCATCGAGGAAATCAAATTCGATTTTTAATTTTCTAAGGTGCTAAGTCCGTCCGCTCGCTCGATAGCTTCATGTCCAAGGATTTAAAAGACAATGAATAAATTTGTAAGCCAAAAACGAAGGAAGGCCCTTTTGACATCTTTTAACCTTAACAGTGCCTTTCTGGCATCTCGATCGGAATAGCCAGTACCTACCGTATAATATGCAACGCCGAGGTTTAAGTCCACTCAATTCAAAAACCCACGCCATTTGGCCTTTGCGTCATTTATGAACCGAATTGTACGAAGTTGAAGCTTGGTATGCCCAGTAACATACCAAAGGTAATGTCACCGCTTTGGCATTTTCGATTTTAGATTTTTAATTTCTCTTGTAATTCTGCATATTACTACTTGCGCAAAAAAAATATTACATGAAATATTCTATAACTTATACTAATAGTACTTATATCTTATATCTTATATATCTTATATCTTGGGAGCGGAACTACACAGAGCCTGATTTCAGTGGCCGGCTTTTTGATCCCCTTTCAAAAATAACGGAAACTCCAAAAAAGCGATAGATAGGAACGATTTTAAAAGGCTAAGAAGCCCTAAAGGTCTCTTACAGATACTAAAAGGTTCTTTGCAGTATTTTAAACATTATTAAAGTTCCTAAGCGGCTCAAGGAGGCTGTTGGAAACTCCTAGAGACACTTGGAAACCGAATAGTTTTGAAGAGTCCCAAACATTATTATTGTTTTTAAGAACTTTTAGAGCTCTAAGCTGCTAAATACTTTAACATAAACCAGAAGATTGTTCTTAAGGCTCTTGGAAACCGATACAATCGAACTTCTTAAGGATCCTTAAGTACTAAAGGCTTCGTAACATTCTAAATCATACAGAGAGCTCTGGAGGTTGCTGGAGATTTTTCGAGAATGTAAGGGAGTCGTTAAAAAAACTTCCAGAGCCAATAAAAGATCTTTAAACAATTTAAAGGAGCTCCAAAGTTCGGATTTCAAACACTTTTAAAAGACCCTTAAGACAAAACGTCTATTACATACCTCTTGGAAATGCTTTTAAAGAGTATTAAAGCTCTTGTAAAAACCCTGAAAGGCTCGCATAGGACCACAAAAGCTTTTGGGGGTTTGATTTTTGAAAACAGGCGAGAATATCAAGGAATCTCGAAGCTTCTCAAAGACGCGACCTTGGACAATGGTTTTTAGCGACGACTTTTAAAGACCTTTAACCCCCAAAGGTTCTTGGGTACGCATAAAAGCTCTAAAAGGACCTTCAAGATCTGAAAGACTCTTTGCCATTTTCAAAGACTCTTAAGCAACTTAAGGATTCTTAAATCCTTCAGAATACTCTTAAGAGTCTCTAGTAGGCCCTTAAAGACTTAAAATTCCAATCTCTTACAGAAACTTTTGACAAGGTTGGGAGGTCCTTAAAAACCACAGAATTCCGGGTACGAAGTAAAGAAAATGAACATGAAAACTCTTATGTAAGTCGTAATTCGGGCTCCATTAACAGAAACCTAATCATTTACAGATCGATAGACAATTATTGTCTTTCAACACACTGTTTCGCGCAAATAACGCCCACCAAAGAAAAAGCTTGACCAGCAAAAGGCTAAATACAACAGGCAAAAAAAGCTTGTTTGTCTCTTTTATTTAGCAAATCTTTCCTTTCCTTAACTTCCCCTCTCGTTCCTTAAGTACTGCGTTTGCTAAAAATCAAACCCGTGTTTTTTTAACGGCGATAACAAGAATCTCGAACTTTAATTAGCCTATGCAGCAATAACGAATCTTATCGCAACAACCGGACAGAAAATTTTTTACAGTAACTACGCAATCAGACACTTCGACACTCTTAGAAACTTTTAAAGGCCCTTGAAGGTTTGACATTTAAAAAGTGAAGAGACTTAGTGCCTCTCGAATACCCTTGGAGTCTCCTGAAGACTCATAGAGATGAGCACATGAAGATCTCTCTTGAACTTTTGGGGATGTTTAAAAACTTTTTGGAGACCTTTAAACTTTAAAATTAAGTCAGTGGCCCATAACTCTTTTAGAATAGGTATCCGTAAAGCCTCATATTAAAACCCTTAGATGTTCTTATGTCTTTAAATGATTTTTTTATTATACCTGAATCACAATCTCCGTTTTAAACACTCAAATGCGTGCGAAAAAGGGCCTTTAAAACACACGTGCTTTAAAGTTGCTAAGTAACGATACTTCAAGATGACTTTTGAAACTGTCATCTGGATGAAATAAAAAATCCTCTTAAGTCGCTTTCTGTAAATGCAGAACATTTCTTTGGCTTTTGTACCTATCCTTTGGTTGAAGCTTTCACAAACGCGCGTAATTTTGGGTATGCTTCCAAATCTGTTCCACTTTTTAATCGCAGCATTGCTTTAAAGTTTTGAATGAATGCACCAAAATATAGAAGATTTAAATACCTTTGACATTTCCTTCATATATGCCAGCATTATGGATGCATTTAACTTTATTCGTAAGTAACTTCCTATTCATCCATGGAAACAACTTTTCATATTCTTTATAATAGGCTTTACTGGATTTGGATTTTACACCTACCAATGTTAGTTTAGATTTTACAACAATCGATTTAATGGACGGTGTATTATCTTTTTCAACGGAAATCGTTTTATTCCAAAGACGATGATTTTTATAAGCAAATGTCAAGTGACATTTCCATGGCAATCGTGAAATGACGAACACCCAGCCCACTTAATTAGACATGTATTCGAGTATAACGTCAATATGACTTCATTGTATTTCCTATTTTTAAATTATACTGCAGGTATAATAAAAAATACTATAACACGTGTATAATTGGTCTTTAAAGCACTTGCAACGTTAAAGGCACTCCGCTTTGCGTCGTGCCCTTAAACTCGTTGCGCGTGCTTTAAAGACTTGATTATACACTTGTATCTTAATATACTATTTATTATACCTGAATCACAATCTCCGTTTTAAATACTCAAATGCGTGCGAAAAAAGGCCTTTAAAACACACGTGCTTTAAAGTTGCTAAGTAACGATACTTCAAGTATGACTTTTGAAACTGTCATCTGGGGCTAAAATAAAAGATCCTCTTAGGTCGCTTTCTGTAAATGCAGAACATTTCTTTGGCTTGTACCTATCCTTTGGTTGAAGGTTTCACAAACGCGCGTAATTTAGGGTATGCTTCCAAATCTGTTCCACTTTTTAATCGCAGCTTTGTTTGAAGTTTTGAGTTAATGCACCAAAATATAGAAGATTTAAATACCTATTGACATTTCCTTCATATATCCCAGCATTATCGATGCATTTAGGACTTTATTCGTAAGTAACTTCGTATTCATCCATGGAAACAACTTTTCATATTCTTGATAATAGGCTTTACTGGATTTGGATTTTACACCTACCAACGTTTGTTTAGATTTTACAACAAGCGATTTAATCGACGGTGTATTATCTTTTTCAACGGAAATCGTTTTATTTACAAAGACGATGATTTTTATAAGCAAACGTCAAGTGACATTTCCATGGCAATCGTGAAATTTCGAACACCCAGCTCACTTAATTAAACATGTATTCGAGTATAACGTCAATATGATTTCATTGTATTTCCTATTTTTAAATTATACTGCAGGTATAATAAAAAATACCATAAGATACACGTGTATAATTGGTCTTTAAAGCACTTGCAACGTTAAAGGCACTCCGCTTTGCGTCGTGCCCTTAAACTCGTTGCGCGTGCTTTAAAGACTTGATTATACACTTGTATCTTAATATACTATTAAAACACTTATAGAATGTCCACGCGACTTTTTAACAGATCCTTAAACGCCCTTCTAGGTATGTCTCTTGAACATCCTTAAATTGAAGTGGGGGCGTGGGGTGGAAGGAGAGTGAAGAGGACCAGGATATGGATTTCCTTGTGTCTTTTTTTAAAACTGCATTCCCATCTAATTTATTGAATTAGATTTTTATGGCTGCCTTTTTTTGTTTCAGATATGGTGGGGCGTGGGGACAAGATGTATGATGATCGTTGTAACAGCACAAATGACTGTGGATTCTGGGGGTCTGTTTGTGCTGCAATGGGAAGATGTCATTGCTCACCAGAGTATCCGATCAGCAACCACCTCGACAAATGCGGCAAATGTAAGTATCGTGTGTTATTTTTGTACATTTATTAAGTTTGTTTTGTTAAATTGTCTTAATGAATATTGACTTTATTGGTACCCCAACGATGTGTATGGGGTTGCCATTTACGATTTTTGAAGAGGGGGGCTGGGGGATTAAGGGCGGTTGGAGGTTGTCACTCATAACGTCATTCTTGTTCCCCCTCGATACCCCCGAAACGGTTTTGCGCGATTTTCAATATCTTCTTTGGTTTGGAAAATATGGCCAACTGCAAGTTTTAAAATTGACACCCTGTATACTATTTTCCATACATAATAGGCATCCTGTATAAAATTCTTCTGTACGTGTTTGTGACTGAACTCCTAAACGGCTGACGGATTTTAATGACATTTTTCTTATGTGTCCCCGGATGGTTTAGATTCACAATTGGGGCCGATCGGATTAAGTATACAATTTTTTTTACCTTATTTTTTCGTTGATGTCGCACTCGGCTATTTCGCGTACCGCGATTGATGTATCCATCAAGTTACTTGCGTCGTATATGCGGATATGTTTATTTTTTTACATTCTGTACGCTGGGTTTCTGTTATCATATACATATCGATCAATATCAGAGTACGGAGTCGCGGGGGAAAATCTAGTAGGGATGTTTATAATTTTTCAAATAACGATGCAATAATAAATAGACATCCCTTACGCAATTTGCAAAAAATGGCTCATCCAGTAATGTACAACATTTTTCTTCGAAATTTTCGTAACACTATGCCGAAAACATCATACAAGTTGGAGGAATAGTGTAATAGAGATTGCTGTCCCTTGTAACATTACCAGGAGTGTGACAAGAATTGAAGCTAGCGTTATGTATAGGAAAGGTATAGGCTCATAACGGCTTTGGTTTTAATTTTTACATTTAGGATTTTTCCTACTAACGAATAATAAATTTACTATGAACATCAGTAATAACTCTAAAATTGTGGTAACTAACGCCTAGTACATCAGTTAATTATAACTTCCCTTGAGTCGTCCATTATCTAGAAACTACAGGAACCCTGTTCACCGAAACGGATGAGTTAGTTAAGAGAGTGATCCATTTATTTTGGCACTGGGTCAAAATTATAATCAAACGCCTAAAGCGCTTTGCGAACTTCAGTGTAATTAAAATGAAGTCGAAGTTTGAAACTTCAAGTGTCTACTTCTACACAGATATTAATTACAACTTCCCCAACTTTCAGTTATTAACAAAAAGCGTCACCATAAAACATGAAGTATGAGTTAGTATACGGGATTTCTAATTAAAATGTTCAAATTCTAAAGATGTTCCGTTTCAATCAATACAAGATGCGAACTTTACCAAAGGCCAACTGAAAATCGCATATTCTTCAATTAAATTTTGGTGGAAATTGAATTGCTGGATAAAAAACGGCAGAGCGGATGTGCTTTGCTGAAAACATTTTATTAAAGTAAAAGTCAATTTAAAAAAGAAATTAGATTACTTCAGCAATCCCCATGGTATCATTATTAAAAAGATTAATGGAATAGACTTCTTTGAAACTAAGTTGACGTGTCTGGGTAACTTTATATTTAGTGCCACCAAACTTATGGGTTAACGTCTTTTGAATGTGGGTGATACTGTATACATGCGTCTGCGAAAGTCTTTACCTGAATAGGAAAAGGAAAATGGTGTGGAAATATTGTTTACCAAAGTTCATTATTCCTTAAACGTATCAGGTTTCCAGACAAGGCCAAGTAAAAAAAATTGAAAGCATGCAAAGAGGAACTTTTTAAAGTGGTCATTGGGGCTGAGACATTATTCTACATAAAAATTCGCAGATTTAGCAATCCATCTGTAACATTGGAAACGATAACCGTATAACGCCCCTATATGAAACACAAATAATTTTTATTCGCTCGAATCGCTTGCTGTACTCGCTCGCAAGTTCGCTCGTGTCGCAAAGGTCACGTTCTGATTAATACGATCAAAGAAAATGTGCGAGCATTTTAGATTGGAAGGAAGAAATCAATCGAGCACTATTAAGTTATTCGTTTAAATTTTTTTGATCTATTCTGGTGGCTTATTTAATAGTTTTAGGATTGAGTTGCCGCGAACCTCCGCCCGTCGGGAACGTTGTATTAAATAAAGCTGGGGATTACTTACGAATAAGCGCAAAGTTGGTTTATTTTATTGTCATTTATAGTCTCAGTGTTTTTTCCTTTTAGAATTATTTGTAATTGCGTATTTTCTTTGCTTAAATTTTATCGCGTTTCTAAATTGTTTATTTAGATTTGTGTATTTAGTTTTAAAACGTGCAATTTCGTGTTAAAATGTAAGACACATCTGGTCGTTGCGATAAGGAGTTTTATTACAGGATATTTAATTGATATTAATGATTGGTTGAAAACACAGCAATAACCAATAGACAATTTGGACATCGCCATTTTTAAGTTAATTCGCCATTGTGGGTGTAAAACATTTATTCAGTAATTAAAAGCGGGGATCATTCAGAGTTGAAAAAGTTAGCAAAGAAATGGAACCTCTCATTAAGGAGAGGTTGTACGATTTTAAGTAAAAAGGAATTTAGATTTTTTCGTGTGGATCATTTTGAATTAGTTATTCTATTTAAGAACGATAGTTTCAAATCATAAGGGTAGTTCGGAAAACTCCTTCAAACATACAACTCCGACCCGACTGATATAGACAACTTACCCAAACTTTTCACACCCACCACAAACTTAGGCTTTTTCACTTTTAACAAGTGTTACAAAATGACGGACGGACTTCCGATGGGATCCCCCAATTAGTGGTATATTAGCCAATATTTTCATAGACAACTTTTAGAGCAAAATAAAATAAAACTCCCGGACTTCACACCCGTTACTCTGCGGAATAGATATGTTGATATTAGACAACAACTACATACGTTTCACCACAACATCAATAACTTATATCCAGGGGTGGATGGGGAACCATAAACCGGCACGTGAAATGTCTCTATCGGCCCACTCAACGGTTGTGGGAGGGAGATTGTGGTAAAACACCGTTCCGATGAAATAAAACAGCCGTGTTTCACGAAAAAATTTTTACTAATTAAAAAAATTGCATTGGTTAACAAAACACGTGCTAAATACTCAGTGTGAAAGAAAATATAGTATGTATAATGAATAATGAAATATAATATAAAATACTCAATGAAACTTAAACTGGTGGTTTATATTGTAAGCATAAAAAAACTGAAAAGGGATGACGGTATAAGAAGGATTAAAGGATATCTTTAAAGTTTAAACAAACACACAAATGCAACTGCATGCATATATCCAGCATTCAGTCCCGACTTTCGGGTTTTCGGATTTATATTTGTACTATTGTGTTATTCCTGCATCGCCTAGTCTGAAAGCTGAAAGCCATTTCTGAAGTTGATTATTTATGGCTTTCCTTTAAGTGTGTTAGAAGAAAGAAATAGAAAATCATATATGAAGTCAGTCTTGCCTTTTAATAAAATAGTTGTCTGATCTTATCAAATTTTCTTTTCAGCCGCGAACGAAACACCTTCGCTAAACTCCATCTGTAACTATTTCATTGGTGTACCTATGGTGATAATGATTTGAATCCAATTTCGGAGTCGTCCTCAACCCTTCGCAATATTCATTCATCTACAGTTTCGTGCAATAAAATAACGTAATTTCCCAAGTAAATGAAAACACTGTAAACACTATAATGTGCTTAAATAAAAAGCGAAAACTAGAAAAATGGCGGACCTAAAGTGATATAAAAACTGGTGGCCGATTAGGTAATTTGGCAGACGCCTTGGGAACATTCTCGAACAATATGCTTTACACTTCCATAAACGAAATTCCTGAAACATTACACTGCAGAAGATATATATCTTTAGCTGCTTTATGTATATTTCATATTCATATATTCTATACAGAGCAATTGCGCTGAGAGCCTTCCCTTTTCTATTAAAAGCACTTCTTTTTGTCGGTCGTACCTATCCTTTGTCCGTTATTTCTATTTTTAGCCTAGACAGCCGGGAAAACTATAATAATATGACCAAATTGTCTGAGTTGTTTGATTTCATACCTTGAACGTGTTTATTTTCGGCTTAATCATAATAGTCAAGTCACAAAACAAATCTATGAAAGGCCCTTGAATTAATCGATTATGGTGTATAAATTTAACCTCGTAAAAAGGGACGTTAATCCTAACAACATACCGAATTACTGCGTATTGTCTCTTTAGTTGGATTAAAAAATTCAACCACAAATGTTACAAAAAAAAGATGAGTAAGAGCATTTAAATATTATAGGACTAACACTAACAGTGCAAGGAGATAACAATGAGGATGAGGATATCAAAGAAAAATTAGCTAAATATAAATATTGCACTTCACAATATATTTATTGCTCAAATCAGAAGTCCCGCGACTGTGCGCCGTGAGGGGTTACATTTCCGGTTAGTTTGAGGTTTGGCCCTGCGGTTTGCAATAATTACCCTTACAAAAGTTCGGAATGTTCCCAGGTTCGTGGTGTAGTTCGCTGTTAAAATTCCTGCAATTTTCTTCGTCTTCTTTATTACGTTCGGACTTACCTTTCGTTTCCAGGGTAGGTCAGGTAAAACTAGGTTAAGAATAGGAAAAAAATCAATTCATTTTTCCTTTACTGATAATCAAATTAATAGTCAAAACTTGGTAACCAACATTTGAAAAAATATCAACTGAAAACGATTAGCAAAATATTCAGACATTTAACACCCCAGTATATTTTCGAGAAACTACCAATATCGAGTGTTTTCAAAACTCTTTTTACTTGCTTGATAACTGTCATAAAAGATTATCTCAAACGGAATACATTTATCGAAAGTAAACACCGCAATTCAACAAATTCCTACAGACCTCCACAAATGAGTGAATAGCCTAACTGAAAAAAAATATTCTTGCTACCCAGACAATTAAACCTATCTTAGTAAACAATCAAAAATAGTACCTTATCACTGTTGATCGGATCGGATTTCGCCGTGTGAGCTATGTGGCAACCAATTTGAGTTCGATGTACTGCCCGTTCTCTTCTTGGCGAAACCTATTTCCCCTAGTGACGTTTGAATAAAGAAATCAAGAAAGCCCTCCAAATTGTTTAGATTTTCGATTATCCAAACTTTATTGGCAAAACAACGCAGGCGAAATAATATCAACACACGGCAATTTTATAAAACAAAGCAATGCTTACTTATATGCCCATTTACTCCCAGTTACTCAAACCGGGAATTATGCCAATAATATTTAAAAATTAAAGAAAATCTCCAAAATTATAACTTGAAAAATGCGGAGGGGGTACGGGGTAGTTGGGGGGTGCCGAGGTAAGTGGTAAATCTTCCACTAAACTCTCCCCTATAGTTATTTAAATGAATGTGTTTATGCAATTGTAAATTTTGTATCAAAATGACAAAATACAATTTGTGCTTTGTTTTGAAATGAAGGTCCTGTATAATGGATATAAATGAGAATGAAAACGGCTGGCTTCCATTCAATAAAATCACTAAGAGTGATTGACAGTAGGTATATACTTAAAAATCTTCACCAGTTAAAATAAGTAATATTTTTACAAGCAGATTATATTGTACTCGAAGGGCGTGGATCTTTTTCCAATACACCTGTAAATGCGAGGTTTCGTATGGAATCGCACGCAAGACTTAACTGAAAATAATGTCTTTAGGTTACTGTGTTAATGATCAATGTAATAGAAAGTTCTGTGCCAGGTACCATTGTGCCAAACCTATAAAATTTGTTTAACCGCCGTTTACGAGTATTAAAAACCTCTACATCAAAAAATTCTACATGAAGTTGAATCGATTAGTATGCAGCTCATATAAATTACCAATACCAAAAGAATTCAAATAAATAAATCCAAGGGACCGTATAATGGGTAGGAGTAGCGCTCATAAAAGTACGCTATCTGTAGCAATTATTGAATTTATTTCCCGTCTACTGCGAAAACGGGTGGCTATTATAGAGCAATTTGTAGGCTCTGAAGTTATGTTATATGCGTTTTCAAGCGCATTTGTTTTTCCTCGTCACTTTTGTTTGTTTGATATTGTAATTAAATTCAATGAAAGTAAAGATAAAATTAGGGATGGGATCACGAACTTATAAATTAAGATGGACTGTTAATGCTGAATTGACAAATGACACCTACATGGGGGCAGCCATGATGTGCACTCACTTGGCGCGAAATTCAAATCAATTAATAAACAAGCTTTAACCTCACGTTTCCTAAATAAGTTACTGTGACACATGTCATTTTCCAAGGCTGCAATAATCTCGACACTTGAGCACTAGGAACATTCCCCTAGAAAATAACTAAAAAGTGCATATCATGGCCGCGCCCATGCTAGGGCCATTTCTACCTCTATGCAACTGTTTGATCAGCAGTTCAAGCACCCCGCGACAGCTACCGAAATATGGTGCCCCAAGCCAACTGCAATACTCCTGGTCTACTGCCGAAATACGACCGGGCACCCCGGGCCAGTTGCCGAAATATGACTGGGCAGTGGGCACGCCGGGCCAATTGCCAAAGTTTGACCTTGCACTCCGGGCCAATTGCGAACATTTGACCTTGTACCAATGGCAATTTTACTTGACCAACTGCCGAAATATATTCCTACGGGGTTTTTTCCAGGATACCTATTCCAAACAACGCTAATTTTTATAATCATTTGGATTTAGGTTCAATTTACCCTCTCCTCAAAGTACACTGTATCGGTGGTTGCTTTTATCCTGAAACTCTTCTCTGTGGTGAAAATGTTACACTGAAAATGAGACCTGGAGTGAATAAATTGACTAATTCTAAGTCTAACTTTTGTTCTGTAAAGTTTTCTTTGAAAGTCAGTACTTTTCGACCCCTCCACGAGTGAAAGTGTGACCCTTTTTACCAATAAACCACGTTTCAGGCGGTTTTTCGTGAATAATCGGAAAAGTATCGAGAAAATCATTCTTAGTAAAATCAATAAGAATTGTAGCTTGTTAATGGTTTGATCTTATTCACCAAAGTTGAAAGTTCAATGTGAATAACCACACAAAACAATGAATGTACTGTTTTCTGGCAACGACCGCCCTTCTTTCTGATCTTCATTAAATAAGGCAATGCATTAGGTAATATGTGTAGTTTTACAATTCTTGGACAAAAGAAAGTTTTTTATTGAAATACGAAAATGTCTCGCAGCACTTTTTAGCGCATTTCCACAATAAAAAAAAATGCGCTATTGTGGCCACTTTGTCCGTCCGTCCGTCCGATCGTTTCTAGACGCTACTAGTTCTTTATCTTAAGAGCTATTGTTCTACTTTTTTCGCTGTTTGGTTCGTTATGGTGTCGAGGCTTGCACCAAGGAAGGAATTTTTTCTGTGCCGCTTACAAAAAAAGTTATTGTAAAAAAAACAAAAAACCGTTTTTTACATGTTCCATAATTTTACACTTTTGCCGTTTATTAACGATCCTAGAGATCGTTTATAATTTTGTATTGTTGTCTGTCGTCTGTCTGTTGGTCTGTCCGTCTGTTCTTTTGTCTGTCTGTCCATCTATCTGTCCGTGTGAACGAGAACTTTGTTTAGAAATGTCCGATCGCTTTGACATCTCCGTTAGTTATGAACTGAATTGCATGAAATTCAATATGGGCATAACTTTAGCCATATAATACGCAATGCCAAAAGTTGAGTCGAATCGATTCAAAATTTACAGTGCCCTTTTCGCATCTCGACCATTTATAAACCGAATTGCAAACTTTTTTATTTATAGAAGTATTTGAATGAAATTTGATACATAGGCACTTGGCCATTTTCAAAATTTGGTTTTGCGCATGCGCAGTGCCAACTTTTTTATTTATGGAAGAATTTAAACGAAATTTGATGCATAGGCGCTTGGAACAAAGGAAAATCTAACGTTAGTTTCACAATTTAGATTTTCTTATTTAGAAAAGCATTGAAATGAAATTCTTCTTATAAACTGAAATTGAATTAGCACGTCAAAAATGGATTACACATTTGCAACGCTATCTTTCACATTTGTGGCCGGATTTGTACGATTTTAACAGAAGTTGCATCTTACAAATAGGAAATGAATGCAAGTGGAAATGCGCTTTTTGTAAATCGTTTACGATTAATATTTAACTTGTTACTTCTTTCTATGAGTAAATGCGTCAATTCCTCCCCCAATCGGTTTCTAAGCTCATTCAAATTTGTTTGGACGTTACTGTAATAACCAGTCCAAAGACTTTAGTGCGAAATATGGCCTGCTTGGACACCCTTCTCGATATCAATCTAATTGGGAAACATCCTTTAAAAGCTTCGAATTCAGGATTGGAATCGTACATGATGTTTAATTAGAATCATTGCGCAGAGCACCGCACCTATGAAGTAAACGGGGGCCAATAAGATTAAAGCTAAAGCTAAAGAGATACTAATTAGTAAAGTCCACGTAATCGAAGGCTTGTTTGATAAGCAAATACGAAAAGTGCATTCCATTGTGCTTATTTAGTCTCGATTTCATAAAGCGTTACGAGACCTAAATAAATGTCCACTTTAAATTAAATTAGGAAAACATTTTACTCAAGTTGGTAACACACTTCGTGGAAAGAACGTTAATTACCTGTGGGGCGCACGGGATTCATCCAATCTCAGTCATGTAGAGAATTACTTGTGCCTTAATAACGCCAAATTTCAAATCCCTGGGAAGTAATTAATTCAGAATGGAAAGCGGTCCCATCCCGTTCAATTAAATGTTAATTATTGTACCTTTATTTAAATCACGTTGGGTAAAAAGTAAGTTCGGTGAAATGTAAATGTTATTTATTCATCCATGTAATATTCTCAAAGTAGATATCTCTTTCGCCTGTTCGTCATTACCGAATTGGGTGCTCCGTAAGTCCTTTTCCAAATTGCTAAATATTAAAAATGAATAAGAAAGAACTCCGACACCCAACGTTAGATGCAAAGGAATTGAAGTAGTGGGCGAGAAAAGGTTATGTGTGGAGTGTTTTCTTTCGAGAGGCTGTAAAATATTTGCATTATTCAATCATGTGTCATGTCAACTGCTGGTATGGGAAATGCGTTTTTCACAATTCTGTAATCCAGACCGACTTACTCAATAAGGACACTTACTAACGTTTAAGTTTCATTTCATTGTACTATTATTTTAGTTCTGAGGATTGTTTACTCAAGTGCATGCCAGTCACTGTTCACAAGAATTCACTCTTCTCTTCTGATTATAATAAGTTATGATTTGGTGATCGATATGGCATAAGTAGGTATATACTTTTGTTTCGAAGTAGAATCAATAAAGAATATCTAGTGCGATTGGCGATGGAGGCGAATTAGTTACAGCATCTGGAGGCTAAAACAAGACGTTAGAAATCAGCAAATACTTTTATCTGGTAAAGAACTACATAGGTCCAGAAGCTGCAGTTTCTCGTAATATTTAGATCACGTCTCGATACCGTGCGTTCATGTAAGTGAAACTGAAATAAAGAAATCTGTGAGCAAAGTCCTCATATATTTACGTTCATTTTTGTACCACCACAGTGAAGGACAAATCAAGGAAACTGTTTATTAAAGGGATTTCCCATGCATTAAATCTAAAACTTAAATATTCAGATTTATGCCAGGTGGAAATTTAATATTTAGACCATTTTATAAAAAGCAATATAATGTCCTCAATATTTTCCGTGTTCATTTTTATCAGTATATAAAAATCCATTACAATTACAGTATAATCTTGCAAGAACCCCTTTGGGTAGTGACACTTTCAACTAGAGGAGATCCCTTAAGCTTAAGCAAACCAAAGTAAGTAAGTAAAAAGTAGAAGCTATTGAGCGAATCACCGGCAGAATTAACGTTATTTCTATATTGTCTATGATACAGTTTTGGTTGCGATTTTCACCTTAAGAAAAATAAAGGTAATTTGTCAATAAATAAATTGCAGCATGGTTTAAATATAGAGCCCAATAGTGAGGCATTATTAAACCTTCAGATACAACTTAGTTTCGTAATGCTGAAATAAACAGATCGGCGACACCGGAAAACTGGATGCTGAAATTTCTCCTGCCAATTTCACACCGGTTGTACAACCGAGTGCTTTTCTATAAAGCACATTTCATATGGTGGTTATTACTTGTTTTACTTCTTTTTGATTTATTTATAGAAATCAATGCGTATCCGTATAGAAAATGTATACAGGTACCAATGAATCTGGACAGAGTGACAGGTTTCCCGTTTTCGACTAAAACGCAATTTTATTAACATGCATTGATTTCATCCTTTCATTGCTTGATTCTAAATGCAAGTAATTTATGTTTCCGCTATTATATACACGAAATGGAAATGCCGAATTTGATTTGCAATATGGCTGACATGTACTACCATTCAATTTATGCAATTGAGAATAATTCATGCCAACTGAAATACAGAACCTAATATTTTCAATTTAAAAATGTGTATGTTTGGATTTGCAAAATTTTGTTTGTATGCCTTTCCCAGTGTAAACCCATATTTTAGTATGAAATGTTCCTTTAATGAAAATACTCCAAGCTATTCTCGTCGATTTTGCCCCCCTCGTTAATTTTATTATGTGTTTATGGGATCACAAAGTCAACTCTTAACTTCTTTACCCTCGATAAAAATTTGTTGGTCAATTTCTCATTAAATTAACCGTGAAGTTTATAAGGTTTTCACGAGTTTTTGGCATCTGTTTGTGACGTTATTCTTTTTAGCGCATTTCCACAAAAATAAAAAAAAAATGCGCTATTGTGGCCACTTTGTCCGTCCGTCCGTCCGTCCGTCCGTCCGCTCTTTGCGACGCTACTAGTTCTTTATCTTAAGAGCTATTGTTCTACTTTTTTCGCTATTTGGTTCGTTATGGTGTCGAGTCTTGTACCAAGGAAGGAATTTTTTCTGTACCGCTTACAAAAAAAGTTATTGTAAAAAAAACAAAAAACCGTTTTTTACATGTTCCATAATTTTACACTTTTGCCGTTTATTAACGATCCTAGAGATCGTTTATAATTTTGCATTGCTATCTGTCGTCTGTATGCTGGTCTGTCCGTCTGTTTCTTTGTCTGTCTGTCCATCTATCTGTCCGTGTGAACAATAACTTTGTTTAGAAATGTTCGATCGCTTTTACATCTCCGTTAGTTATGAACTGAATTGCATGAAATTCAATATGGGCATAGCTTTAGCCATATAATACGCAATGCCAAAAGTTGAATCGAATCGATTCAAAATTCACAGTGCCCTTTTCGCATCTCGACCATTTATAAACCGAATTGCAAACTTTTTTACTTATAAAAGTAATTGAATGAAATTTGATACATAGGCACTTGGAATAAAGGAAAATCAAACGCCAATTTCAAAATTTGGTTTTGCGCATGCGCAGTGCCAACTTTTTTATTTATGGAAGAATTTAAACGAAATTTGATACATAGGCACTTGGGATAAAGGAAAATCAAACGCCAGTTTCAAAATTTGGCTTTGCGCATGCGCAGTGCCAACTTTTTATTTATGGAAGAATTTAAATGAAATGTGATACATAGGCACTTGGAATAAAGGATCATCGAGCGCCAGTCTCAAAATTTTCTTTTGCGCATGCGCAGTGCCAACTTTTTTTGTCTATGCCACCATTTAAGTGAAATTTGATACTTAGGCGCTTGGAACAAAGGTAAATCTAACATTAGTTGGAAAATTTAGGCTTGCGCATGCGCAGTGCCAACTTTCTTATTTAGGAAAGCATTGAAATGAAATTCTTCTCATAAACTGAAATTGAAGTAACACGTCAAAAATGGATTGCCCATGTGCAACGCTATCTTTCATATTTGTGGCCGGATTTTTACGATTTTAACAGAAGTTGCATCTTATAAATGGGAAATGAATGCAAGTGGAAATGCGCTTTATGTAAATCGTTTACGATTACTTTTTAACTTGTTTTACATATTGTTACATTTCTCTTAGATATCTACCTACCTACGTAAATAAATAGTTCTTGTAATAACGGCCAATAACTGATTCTAAGGGCCAACTACTCTACATTTGGGATGTAATATATTAAGGTATAATTATGTACATTGTTCGTGAAAGTATTTCAATTAAAAACGTTTGAAAAGATAAACTGTCTACTGCTATTTAGTATATAAAATAATAATGTCTACCTTTTACAATTAAAACAAAAAAATATTTCATGGCCTAGACACCTTAAGGGGCCAACAACTGTATAGCTTACCCTATACAGTATAAAACCTATATCGAGGTAAATAAATGTTTTAAATAGAACTGCTATTCTGACAGCTGCTTTGAAATATAATCTTTCTGTAAATAATGAAAGCAGATTTAGTGGAAGTATGTAATCCTAACCACTTTCTAATAAATAAACGTGAATAGACTTAGTTAAAATCAATACAACTGTAGGCAACAGAAAAGTTTCCCTGGCTGTTGCATTGTGAGGAATGATAACATGGCTCCAGTTGTGTTTCTAAAATTCTAGAAAATTCTAAGCGGGCATATTGAAACAGCATAATAAATGTAAATAACGGGTTTACCAATAAGAGCGATAGGATTTTAAATTGAAATAAAACACAGTCAATTTGGTCAAATTTAGGTTTGATTGGTTTTATTAGATGCTGTATTTCATGCCATTTATGATTTAAACAAAATATCCTTCAAATGGCCACCGCGGCTCTTTTTGCACTGGCTCATCCGATCGGACCAATTTTCGATAACTCGGTGGATCATATCGGGTGGAATGGCAGCTATGGTCGCTCGAATGTTGGCCTCGAGCTCGTCAAGAGTCTTGGGTTTATTCGCATAAACCTTTGACTTCACATAGTCCCACAAAAAGAAGTCCAATGGTGTTAAATCGCATGATGTTGGCGGCCAATTGTGGGGGCCATTTTGAGAAATCAACGATTCACCAAACTGTTGACGCAATAAGTCCATTGTAGCGTTCGCTGTGTGGCATGTTGTTGGATAATTTCTAAGCGTTGAGGCAACGTGAACTTGTTCATGATGAAATGGCAAGCCTTACTGATGACAACTGACAGCATATGTCAAATGTTTGGCATCCAACATAGCCGCCTTAAACGTTTAAAATCCTATCGTCCCTATTGGTAAACCCTATATTTACCTGATGATTTAGAGAAACTTGCGCTATACAAACAAAGGCAGTTACAGTCGGTAAAAACAAAACTCGGTTCAATTTAGGTTTGAAATTGTAGCGTTCGAGCGCGCAAATTACGGTAGGGGAAATAAGTAAAACATAAATTACCAAAGAAGTTATTCTGGGCGGTTGTTTTAGGGAGACATGCATTAAAAATAAATTAAGTACAGGTGTTTTCGTTTAATATATTTTCAATTAATTTTTCGTACATAGGAGGAGATTCTTGTTTAAGTTTGTTCGCACGCCCACAAGAAAGTTTGCAGTGCCATACTACGCGCTGAAAATTTTCCCAAACTGCAAAACTTTAATAGAAAACTGGTTATGCAAGATATTGCTAAATTTTCTACATCAAAATGCGACGCCGTCTAGCATCTTACTTTGAAACAAACTGAAAAAGGTGAGCGTATACATACACAAGTTTTACCTTTAACTTTTCTTTGAAAAGTTATTATTTCAGCACTTCTTCCTTTTTATTCACTTAGTAGTAGGAAATCTCACAATTCACGTCAAAAACAGGCACCATCTTTGTTATGTCCACATTTCCAACTCCTACGTATTTTACAAAAGGCGGTTTCGCAATTATTAGTGATGAACTTAACCGTATATTATGAAAGGGGTGCTTGATTGCACGGCAGTAACATTTGATTTAATACTCGTTCTGGAATGAAAACGAAGACATTCGAGCAAACGTTTAATTTCTTAGAATTAATATTTCATTTCGCCGCACTTAAGCTCAGGTTTCGTTAAAATATGGACTTTTTGTTTTTATTTTCGAAGGCGAAATGGAAAGTGGTTGACGAAAATATAGATAAATTTACGACTAATACTTTTTACTCCTTTAATGGCTCCAAGTCCCACAAAAACACGCAAATGGTGATGAAAAGTTTCCCCATTTTACGATTTTAGTATTGAAAGTCAAACAAAAACAATTTATTTGAAAGAAAACCGTAGATGAATATGGCCTAAATTTATTTTATTACATCATACGGAGGGAGACACGTCTAAAATCGATGGTTTCTGCCCTGCTGTGTACACCGTTTGAGGGTAAAATAACCTGCGTGCATCCAATCTTTGTCATTTGCTTCAATATAGGGGAAGTTTATAAAAGTTAACTACAGGAGGTTTAATGGAAATTGCGAACAATTTATCTTCCTGAAATAGGTCCTATTCAGAAACGTACGAAATAGCTACTGTGGCGAGTCATAGGGTAAATACACAGATTAATATACCATTCACCTTCTCCTAGACACAGACTTCCTAGATGATAGTGTTTGGACCCTATTTTTTTCGTTGTGTCTTGCAATATTTTTAAGTTACAATTTTAGCGATCGTCCTTTGCAGTTCTTTTATTTCAAGTAGCAGAGAGACAAGGTAAATTTACAGACATTATAGGAGAAAAATACCTACATTACGTATTCGTTAAGTAACAAACCGTACGGGCGTTCCAGAATAGTCCAATGGCCTGTTATCCATCAACAAATAGCAAATTGAAGGATTAAAAGCCTTTGAGATCTGAGCAAACTGCAATCAAATTGCTATTAAACTCGGTAATGGCTGCATCGAAGATAGACTCGTGGTCTTCCAAAATTATTGGTTTTCTACAACAGAATCGAGGTGTTTCTCAATAAGTAGAAGCTGGTGACCGTCCTCAATGTGAACAATGCAATGTTCAGGTAACCGTGCTACATTTGTGGGAATCTTCATGACTTGCGAAACATAGAATCCGATGCCAACTAAAAAATGATCTCAAAACACGCACCACAATTCACTCAATGTTATGTATACAATACCTAAAAGTCAATATTTATCATCCTATTTGACACCTGTAACAGGTGGCCGTTTCAAAAATTTGTTTTTGAATTTGTATTTTTGTCAACATAGGACAATTTACACATATACCACTTCATAGGGAACGTGAACAAAAGTATGTCTACCGCTAACAAACGATAACAAGATACATATTGGGGGAAGCGAGCGCGGTAAAAGTTGTATTCATTCCATTTGAGCTGGCTGAAGAAGCCTAAATGCGAGTTTTGGTTGTCAGGGCACGTCAGTCGAGATCTTTGCGTGTAGAAAGGAAAGTCGGTTTCGGTTTTTCTAGCGGGCGAGGTTCAAATAGCGAGAGAAGTTCTAAGCTGATTTTCGGAAGCGAGCACGGATGGCTAACAGTAACGGCTGGATCTCGAGTATTACTTTCGTGAAATTAAAACCGGTTCGCTTGGGTTCGCGAGTCATACGGAATCTCCTTCCGTCAAACTTTGCATTCATCACATAGATAACGTTACCAGGGGGTGTACAAAGTCAACTGTACAATTGAAGCGAACTGTTCCCATATTTCTCAAGGAAGCGGGATTTTCCAAGGAGAGATAAGATTAATTGTTACCAGAAGAACCAACGTTAATAATTTTTATTATTTGAATTGCATAAACTAGCGTTCGGTTAATTTTAGGAATTTGCATGCTAAATTTGTCAATTAAAAATTAATTGTCATGTTAAAATGCTAGTGCCGTAGAGGTGAATTTTTATTTTAAGCAAGTGAGGTCGACCCTTCTAAATGTAACTTAACTATAAGCCCTTTCACACCAATGACATTGATACCTATCGTTGTTCTTAATTTAAATTTTAACAAATATCCAATTGTCTAAACTTAAATTTAATGTAAATTTCGTCTGAAAAGGCTTATTGTAATCCGCCTGGTGATGATGTACTAACGAAACATGTAAGCAACAACCCTTTTTTTTACATTTTTTAAGTATTAAACGAGTATGGGGGAGGTTTAGCGTGTTGTTACAATTCAGTTTAGAATATCGATTACGCGCGCTTATGTAAACTACAATCAAGTGACCAAAAAAGTGTTACACCGTTGTAATTTCATGAATGATATGCGTTCATAAACAAAATTACAATTTGTTCCAGTACGAAGATTGTCATACCTAAAAATATGCTGAGCTATGCGAATCAAGGATGCACCTTGCTGGCTAAAATACTCACAATTATGCACGTGGAAAGAACACACCATTAATTATAGATAATGATATAGGTATAATAAATGTGTGAGAAACTAAATACAATTCATAAGGATGATAACGTAACCATTACGTATACCACTGTAGGCGGCACCAAGTATACACAACACAACAAACTATTTGCCATTTAATTAGAACTCCTACAACTTACTCGCAAATTAATTTGTAATCTCAAACTATCTAGAACTACGCAATCAGTATGCTAATAATCAAATGAAGCGAATATTTTATTTGTTCTCGTTCTCCCTTCGGCAGTAATCGATAGATTGAAAGTAGGTATCATTCATTACGTTTAATTTTCGCTGTTCGACACCTATACATCAACTCATTTGTGCCAATGTACACGAAGCTCTATTATAAAACGAAGATTATATAAATGAAAATTGATTCATTTTAAGATCTTACAATTCGTCTAGTAATTTGATTGTCAACGGATTTTTTCACAGTTCCCATTTGTAAAAGGTCCATTCATACACTTTTCAATAATATGAGTCTACAAGAAGCAACGACAGTACTTATACGAATTTTTTATAAGTAATAATGATACTTTTGAGAGAATTTATTCCCAAAGGCAGTTTGAAATAGAGATTCCTTTGCCTAATGAAAGTGGAATTCGCATTACTAAATATTCAGGATATAAAGTTTCATATAAAATTTATATTATATATCTGCATCTAAAGAAACATAAGATATACCTGTAGGTTGTACGACGACCACCTGAGTCTAATGACTAATTTAAACTACGACGGTGTCATTATGATAGATTTAGCATGGCCAATTGGATGTCATTACGGCTTTCATAAAAGCACTAGTGTTCTTATGAAAATGAAAATTGTACGATCTGATGTTCATAATTATGGTAGACGTAATAGAGAGCAACTGAACTTAGTATTTTATCGTCTGGAGAAAACTCACAAAAGCTTTCTACATATGTCTTATAAGATCTTCAATCTATTACCATTGAGAGTAAGAAACCTAGACATAGTTACATTGAAATATAAATTAAAGACTTTCCTTTTACAGAAAGCCTTTTATAGTGTTTATGAATTCGAAATTTGTGATTTAAGTGCTATTTAAATAATATGTTTTCCTTATTTGACTTCTGTAAATGCACAATTCTAAGCATGTTAACAGCAACATTATTATTATTATTATTATTCATAAAAGCACGCAAATGATACTTACTACTATTTTCTATAGCAAATGTCAAAATTGACAAACGCGATTACCATGACATCCACTAGTATGGGCACTTGATAATTTTGCATCATAATTTATGAAAACGTTTAGATAACTAAAAAATCTGATCTTAAAAACTTATGGGACCGTCGTAATTTAAATTTTGAATGTACACCTTCATATTGACGTTTTATGACAAAGCGTGTAAAGGGGGGGGGGGGTATTTTATATAACAACTAAGGAAATCGCTAATTAAATTGGAGCTAATTGTTGGTCAGAACTCATTATTAAGATGCGAGAAATCTACTGTAAACTCACCCTTCATTAGAAACGTCCGTCTGTAATCTGCGCATAAGGGTGGCATGGCAGCATTCAGTCTGACTGGTCGTCTTCCGCGCTCAAGGGTCATGTAAACAAATATCGCGACTGCTTAACCGCGATCCTCGTTAATTAATTAAGTAACTCACCGGGGGGCGTTAGCCCCGAACTGGCAGTAAGCTCTCCTGGACCTCCGAATACTCCGGTTGGCGATTGAAGTGGAATGCGTCTTTGGAGATGGCTTCCTGAAGGGTTAAGATGGAGCTCATACCTATTTGGGAAAGGGTTACGCCGCGCGCACGTGTATTATTTAGGATACACATCCCGCCTTGGCCCTCTGACTAGGACCCTCGGCCAATAGATCAGTAACGTCGATCTATGTCACTCATTGCCCTACCTGGGAACGACATCCAGGTCGAGCTCACCCCCGAACTGTTTGTGTTAACAATGAGGCCTTTATGTTTCGTATTGGGTCGACACCATGATCTACTCGAGCGAGTAGATCACTCAGCGGTATAATCAACGGGAGCTACCCGCGGGACCGCGTCATAGGCACATGCACATAATGCACTCTAAAAGCCTAGGAATATATCCGGATATCTGCCAGGGGTTTTACCATAGCCCAACAACAATGCACGACCAGCACGATGGTCTGCACAATACACTCACCACCTACACGTGGGAGACACTCACCACCTACGCGTGGGAGACACTCACATTAAAGGGCTATTACACCCAACTCTCTAATACGTCCGATGCTCTACTTAGCATCCCTTATACGATCGTGACCAGAGCGCGTACGCAACTTAACTGCCTTAACACGATCCCGTAAGACCCTTGCACCCATCTGTGCAGAATCGCGCATACTTGACCAGCCAGCTGTTAAGGATTACGCTACATTTTACGGTCAGGGGTGTTTGCGTCCCGTTAGGGTTATTACTAAAATACGGTTCTTACATAAGATATAAATAAAAACCGTTTTCTTCTGTTATGTAGAATTAAACGAAAATTTGTGCAATTGTATATACGAGTATATAACAGTGCTATTTATTAAAAGTAGACATAGGAAGTTACGTCTATATTTTTCCTTAGGTTTACTTTTAAAAGACAAAATCTCTTCTGAAGGACGCCTAATTTTATACAACCAAAATAACTAGCTGTCATATAATTAATTTAGATATTTGTTACTTTGGCTTCTGTATTTTTATTTTCGTTAATGTGCGATGTATTTAACTGAAGAAAAAGTTAATATTGTCAATTGGTATAGTGCCGGTAACACTTTAAAGAACGTAAGGGATTTATTTTCTGAGAAGTATGTAGAAAGGCGCCCTTCCGAAGAGATTATGTATTTTATTATTGGTTTTCCCTATGTCTACCTCTTAATAAACATCACTTCGATTTGTATTACATAATAGAATTATCAAGAAACAAATACTATCGTATCAAAAGATACAGTGAGATCAATATTGCGACGCCGCGTCGTTTTAACCCAGTAAAGACGAGCGGCTAATGTTTGAGATATGACAATGATTTTCACACATGCTGTATAACTAACTCAAAGAAGAAAATATATGAAAAAAATCACATACTTATGCCCATTTTGATTTTAT
>NW_022170403.1:23120571-23189661 GCF_008802855.1 Photinus pyralis
AAAAAAAAAAAATGCGCTATTGTGGCCACTTTGTCCGTCCGTCCGTCCGTCCGTCCGCTAACTTTGCGACGCTACTAGTTTTTTATCTTAAGAGCTATTGTTCTACTTTTTCGCTATTTGGTTCGTTATGGTGTCGAGTCTTGTACCAAGGAAGGAATTTTTTCTGTACCGCTTACAAAAAAAGTTATTGTAAAAAAAACAAAAACCGTTTTTTACATGTTCCATAATTTTACACTTTTGCCGTTTATTAACGATCCTAGAGATCGTTTATAATTTTGTATTGTTGTCTGTCGTCTGTCTGTTGGTCTGTCCGTCTGTTCTTTTGTCTGTCTGTCCATCTATCTGTCCGTGTGAACGAGAACTTTGTTTAGAAATGTCCGATCGCTTTGACATCTCCGTTAGTTATGAACTGAATTGCATGAAATTCAATATGGGCATAACTTTAGCCATATAATACGCAATGCCAAAAGTTGAGTCGAATCGATTCAAAATTTACAGTGCCCTTTTCGCATCTCGACCATTTATAAACCGAATTGCAAACTTTTTTACTTATAAAAGTATTTGAATGAAATTTGATACATAGGCACTTGCAATAAAGGAAAATCAAACGCCAATTTCAAAATTTGGTTTTGCGCATGCGAAGTGCCAACTTTTTTATTTATGGAAGAATTTAAACGAAATTTGATACATAGGCACTTGGGATAAAGGAAGGCACTTGGAATAAAGGAAAATCAAACGCCAATGTCAAAATTTGGTTTTGCGCATGCGCAGTGCCAACTTTTTTTTATGGAAGAATTTAAACGAAATTTGATACATAGGCACTTGGAATAAAGGAAAATCAAACGCCAATTTCAAAATTTGGTTTTGCGCATGCGCAGTGCCAATTTTTTTATCTATGGAACTATTTAAGTGAAATTTGATACTTAGGAAATCTTAGTTTATTAGTTAGTTATAGTAAATTAGTTTTAAAATTTAGGTTTGCGCATGCGCAGTTCCAACTTTCTTATTTAGAAAAGCATTGAAATGAAATTCTTCTCATAAACTGAAATTGAAGTAGCACGTCAACAATGGATTGCCCATGTGCAACGCTATCTTTCATATTTGTGGCCGGATTTTTACGATTTTAACAGAAGTTGCATCTTACAAATGGGAAATGAATGCAAGTGGAAATGCGCTTTATGTAAATCGTTTACGATTACTTTTTAACTTGTTCTGTTAGGGTTTAATCTTTAGATATTTGTGTCTACAATTGACGAAATCTTCAGACAGATTTTAATAAGTCCGTAATTATTATTCATACACAAATAATTTTCCAGATGAGATCCTTTAAATTCATGGCACTTAAGCTAACTATAGGTATCACTTTGGGACAAATCTCATTAATATAGACTACGTCTGCAGATTACCGTATAAAATGTAAGTATAATGTTAATAGACTTATTTAAAGGCGAAATTAAGTGTGAAGTATCGCAATAAACATTCTAGCGCTAATTGAAGGGTAACTAATATAGGCATGACTTAGACTGTTTGGAAAAAAAGCGTTAAAAGAAAATAAATATCAATTTTGAGCGTAAGGTAGGCAGGGGTATAAAATAGTTATTTAGAATTCCTTCAATATTTCGATATGTATGGGTATACGTTCGGAATTAATGCTTTAATATCCTGAATTTTTTCCAATCGGGAAAAAGGAAGCTATTTATTTCTCCGAAGGGACTCAGTTAAGTATCGCAATAAAGCTCCGTAATAATTCTTTTTGTATTATAATCCCTTACTTTTTCTCGAATCGCGAAATACCAACTTCTTCATTATATTAAAGCTTCAACTTCCAAGGCGTAGGGCGAATTTCAACGTGACGCAAAATAGCGTGCTACAGAATTTATGATATTTGAAAACATTCAACGATGACTGGGTTATCTGGGCTTTCCCTGTCTCCGCGCGTCTACATCAAGCCTTAAAAACAATGGGGGGGCATTAGGCGGTCGAAGGACTGTACCCGATTATTTGCCAGTTTTCACTATATAAATTACGATGGCGTAGAAATGCCATAGTGATAATTTTTTTCTCATTTCCACTTTTAAACTGGAAATTCCACTTTTATACTGGAAATTCTACTTTTAAAGTGGAAGAGTTCCACTTTTAAACTGAAAATTCCATTTTTAAACTCGAAGTTCCACTTTTTTTGAATGAAATTGATTTGTGAAGTAGGTATACTTGTCGTTCAGTAGGTAAGTATGAAATTTATAAACCGTATTATTCTCATATAAACTCTAGAATCAGAGGTAACACTGGGATAGGCAGGGGTTACTCCACCAATGATAGTTAACCTGCCGATGAATAATGACGATGCGTTATCTCATTTTAACACTCGCCATATTGTCTTTTTTGTTAATTTTGGTCTTAAAAAAGACGTTTTCTTTTCATTTTAAGTTTTCAGAAAAAGAATTATCCGTTGTCTAAATCCCGATCGTATGCATTCCATCCGATGGAACTGAACCGTTTTTAATTCGCGCTTTTATCATAATTTATTCCAACCGATCCGGTTTTTCTTTTGTGAAAATAAACAAGGAAAAAAATTAAACCCTACCTGTTTTTCTCTCATGGCCATATGTCACCCCAATACTATTTAAATCGAATCCGCGTTTATATATTGTAAAAATTAGACAGAATGCAATTCCATATTTTGAAAGTCGGTTTAAATCTCTATTAAAAAAAGGGATTTGACTTGAAAGTTCCGTCGGATTGGATAATTCAATCGCGATAGATATTTCCGATTTCAAGTGGATGGAGTTGCATCCGATCGGTTTGATGTGATTTAAAAGCACTACAGAAAGTAATAAACCAAATTTGTTCTTTTTATCCATTACCTTATAATTCAACCACTCAATTGTAGAATCCTACAGAACCATTTCGGTATTAAAACAAGTGTTTCTATCCCGATGTGATCGTCTATCATAAATAGATTAGCCGTCATTTGATAAACTATCACGTCGGATAGAAACTGATATACCATTGGATAGAAACGGATTTACTTGAAAAATTAAGGAACAAAGTAAGAAAAAGAGAAAGAAGGTCAAAAAGTCAATCAGGTGAAAAGAGGCAACCAAAATTCTAAAATTTGGACTGGGATGGATGTGCAGTGAAAATGGAAATGGACATGTGAAAGTTTGTACTAAACAAGGAGGAAGGACAAGAAAAGTAAATGTACCAAAAAATTCCAAAAAGGAATACATACTAGAAAAGGCAAAGGAACTTTTTTTTCCTGAAGGTAGGTCTACTAACAGACGTTTAGAAGGATTTAGTTTTCAACTGTGTGTGGTTTTGCCATCGCAGTAAGAAAACAAGGCTGACAGTTCAAAAGAGACTAGTTCTGAAATAATGAACGATTCAAAAATTTTATTCAGCTATGAAAATATAGTGTTTGAAACACTCGAAGAATTATAAACTTAGATCAATTCTAACACCACCTCTCCGGTCTTCTCCTTATTTAGAAGATAATGGTGCCGAAAGCGAACTCCATCATTTTACGACAGTTGTACTGTGAGTAACATTCCAATTATTCGACATGATTTTGATGCGAAGAAATGGCAACCAGTTACTAAAATAATATTCCTTGGATGGAAACAACAGCGATATTTTCCTAATTGGTGTTGCCGAGCCCTTTATGGAGCTTTGTATATTTTTGGCAAGTTTTCTGTAGAATTAAAAGAATCTTTTCTATAATGCATTAGCTACCACCAGAGAAGTAAGTATTCTAGAATTAGGTTTAGCCAATTTCGAAAAAATAGATAAGGAAGAGGTTTTAGAAATAATGGAAAGTCTTGATTGCAAAACAATTGTGAATAGCTCTAACGTGGAAAAAGTTATACCTAATATTGAAAAGAAATCGTGCAATAGTCAAAGTTTATTATTATCTGTTGGACCAATCCTAAAAGCTGATGACAGAAGATAAATTAAAAGCCCTATAGATTCAATGTGAGCCGTCCTAAAAAAAATATTTTATCCTCCTTGGCCTATTTACGTGAGATCTCCGAATACGACCGAGTTTTCACATATTTAGAAAAATTTGTCCGTGAAAGTTCTCCGTAAAAACTTAAGCTCTTTTTAGTGCATTTTCCAAAAAGAAAATGAACGATATTGTCCGCATTTTGTCCGTCTGTCTGTCTGTCCGTCTGTACCACTACTAGTCCTCCTGTTTAAGTTTTTTCGTTGAGCTTCATCCTATTAATGTTTCATTAAACAAATCGTCATTTTTATGTTGCTGAAACACATTCGATTCAGAATTGAGATTGACGTTGCCTCAGGATTTATGCTTTAATTCTCTAATTTGCCGTAATAAACTTGTTTCATATACAAATGGACTTAATGGATTGTTTACGTCATGTACCTACTACTGACCTTCGCCTTAGAAATATCTGTAATTCTGTAGAGGCGAAGTTTGTTTAAAATTCTGCGAAGGTAGCGTTCGCTTATAAATAAGTAATAACACTCCCAAGACAGTTCTTAATTCATATTATTGCAACCCTAGCCCAGAATATGATCTTATTAGATCTTTAAGTTTGGCCCTTTGTACCGACATTTTTTGCACTTGTACACTTAGTAAGTTTTTTATGTTGCTATATCCAAAAAAAGTGTACTCTTTAAGTAGATGTAGCGAGGACTAGTAGTTGGCATTAAAAAATATGTCCTCCACCTTTAGAAGTACGCCACTGACCACAAATTTATAGTACGTAGCCTGTAGCATACTTTCTATAATTTTGGATACCATAAACAATTTCTTTAAAAATCATGTTTTGAGGATATATCCAGTGTTGCAGACAAAATGTTCACCCTGTATTAGACTTCATCATCACAAAAAAATAATTTGTTTTCCCAATAGATAAACATTCAATTATACGGTAAAAACTACAAATATGCCAAAGCGTAACAATAACAACCCCTTTAACAGTACATGCACTATCACAACTTACAAAAATCAAGAAACAAAATACAGCGCTTTTTGCGTTGCGTGACATACATATTTACTAAAATTAGTTAAACATTGTAAATTCCTTCCGTAAAACTGGTTAATTGTGCAGTTTCTATTAAAGTATGAAAATTAGAGCTGCAACGTAAATCGTATCGTATCAAATCAAAATCAGAACCAATTTGGTTGAGAAACTAAGCTCGATGTCGAAGCGGTAAATTTGCGATTGCGTTACAAAAACTGAAACTCGTTAGATGACTAGGAAAAATCTGACAGAGCTTGCTTTCTAATTACTTCATTATTACCTAGGCTATGTTCTCCACTAAAATCGGCAACGCAGTAATTACGGAAAATCATTTGAATATGTTAAAAAACAAATCGCACAATCAAAGAAGGTAACCTAATTTTCTTCTGACTCGGTCAGCGAGATTTCCGTTTATGAAAGTAAAGGTAAGAAACACTTCGACTTTCTATTCTAGTAAACAAACTTCTATATTACAAAATATAATCTCAATCAACAAAAAGCTTTTCACTTACATAGAAGAGCCGATGACATATAAATTTGGCGGAACAAATTTATACGCCTATAATATAACTTCCAAAAATAGAGCAATATCCGACCAATAAAAGTAGCCAACACTCGCATGAGTTGACAGTTAATGAACTGAATGGTGTCATAAATTACAAATCTATTCCCTTAGATATTCGCAATAAGAAATAAATGAATTTCAATGACCGCCTCTACTACCAGAGTAATTAAACACAGGCATTTTTTTGCTATTACGTCATCATAATTCAAGTTGAGTACCTACACAAAACCAAGTCCGAACAAGCCTCATTAACTCATTGTTCAACCCTCGGGATGAATTAGGTATGCTGACAAGTATAACATTCGAAATTACATACCTACACTGTTATAATGTAACTCTAATACACACAGATAAGTTATAATTTACCTCTACGAATTTGGCAGATGTATGTGCTGAAAGGTTTGTTCCTGTTGTCATTAAATGGTCATTCAAATTACCCACCTGTCATTTCAATAAAAGGAAGCGTTCCTTGGGGCTTAGTGCTGGTCGTATGATTTAGTTAACAGAAATGAACACTGGACCATCGCTATCTACCCTCATTTACATCCCCTTGATGCTTTCATCTTGCACCGTTTACCCTTCTGTTGTCATGTCTCATTCACAATTATTTTAAGCGTTACCGACTTTTTCATCACGCCTGCTTCATACCTCCTTTCACTTTTGAATATTATTGATTCTTTCTTTACGCTTCGGTCACGGTTCCTCCCTTCTCGTCACCTTTTTAGATCTCATTTATCTTCTCCTTCATGTCTATTTTCACCGCGCCCTTTCAATTCTCCTGTACGCTTTCTTTCTCCCTTCTTCGCAGCTCTTTCACGACTCCGTCCTTAATGCTTTCTTTCTTTACGCTTGATTTACGCCTCCTCTTTCAACTCTCGTTTAATCCACTTTGTTCATCTTTTTTTGTCTCCCAAATTCTTTCTTCACGCTGCATGTACAGTCCCTTAAGGCCTTCTATTTCACGTTTTCTTTCATGCCACTTAAGCCTCCTGATTCACGCATCATCACCTCGTTTACGCTTATTCAAAACTGATGAAATTTCCGCTTCGTAAGTATTACAGTCCTCCTCCTCGGCCTCTTATCGTGATCGGATACAATTCGTTATATCCCAAGAACAGATTGTCGGAGAGTATTCACAAAGGACGTTTGTGACGTCTGGAAGAAATAAATCCATTGATAACGTCAAAACTTTATCAGCTAATATTACTCACAAAGGCAAAATTAATCGTCTGGACGAAACATATTTATTGGTAAAGTCGTAGCAAATATCTTGAGACCGTTATGGGTGCCATAGAATCTTCTAATTTTGACATGGCACTACTTAGGACAAGTGATCCAGAGTCTCATTCTCAAGTGAAAAGGAACCCGCTGCAACGGAATCTAACTAAAGCTTCTTTCGCCGCTATTACTAATAAAACTACCAACGGTACAGCAATAAGTGCTGCTCATTCCAGACACAGACAAACCGTCCTTTAATAAGTGTCGGAAGAGGGTACTCATAAAGAGCAAGTGGAACGTGAGGACCAGATATAGATACTGGTGATGTCAAAACAAATATCTGCAGAAAGGTGTCGGAGGAGGGTAACCTAAAAGGGCGGAAAGATCCTCTTGACGAGACACTGGCGACGTAAACTCTGAATTGTGTATATCTCGAAGATGTTGTTATGTGTACACGCCGTATATGTCCCAACTTTGCGAATTTATCAAAGCTCGCAGACACCGGGCTTATTTTGGCTTTTTCTTCCCTTTCAACACGAGTAGTATTACTCGCTTAATATGCACCCATAAAACCAAGAAAACGCATTCCGCAAGAGACAACATACTAGGGTAGTACTAAGAAAGAGGTTTTAAGCACAAATATCTTCAAGTTTTGGCTTTGTGAAATCGACCGGCGTAGACTTGGCACTGCGTAATGCTGCTTTCCCACTATTTACACTTATATTTACAGGTATCGCCCTAGTAAAATCTGACACAATACAATCTTTCAACGATGGATTGTTTATATACCTGCTTCGCGAAATAAGAACTGTTTCACACCTTTGTGCACTATGTAAGGGTAAGAATTGTGGACAATTCTTACAGCATCAAAAAAGGCATATTTGTGTTTATTATTTAGGATTTTAAACTGCACTATAAACTGTCCATACTTATTAAGAAATATAAACATTAATGTGCCATCGAGAACATTACGTAGTGCACCTATATTTTATGTACCTTATCATAAAACCAAATATGGACAATCATCTCCCATTTCTAGGATGTGCACCACAGCCAACACTCTATGCAAAAATTTCAGTTTCTTGGGTTTACCTATATCTTTATTTAAAAAATTATTATTTATAGAAAATAGATATGTCTTAGAGTAACAATATTTAGTTTTATACTTCCACCTTGTATATCGTTTGCGTTAGTTTTAAGTAGTTATTTAGTTTTTATTTAGTTTTTCCATTACGTAACCCTTCATATATTATTTCTATCTTTTATATCTATTGTAAGTTATATATCTCATAGTTGTTTGACTCGATTGTAGGATGATTCGCCCCCGAAAATTCGCCCCGGTAAATTCGCCCCCGGAATATTCGCCCCCAAGAAAACTCGCCCCCAAGTAAATTCGCCCCCGGACTATTCGCCCCAGAAAGATTCGCCCCGGAAAATTCGCCCCCAAGAAAACTCGCCCCCAAGTAAATTCGCCTCCGGACTATTCGCCTCCGTAAGATTCGCCCCGGAAAATTCGCCCCCGGCAAATTCGCCCCCGACAAATTCGCCCCCGGTGATTCCGTTCCCGTAGGATTCGCCCCATAAGATTTATTAATCCTTGGAGGTAACAAGGCCAGCAGTTCATAAAATGAATGTTGTTTAATTTTAATTTTTTTTTGTAATAACTGTGTATATAAAGGGGGTAGAATAATAGCACTCAAATAGCTGTTAACTAAAATATGAATAGGTAATTAAGATAAGGTTGAATAAAGTAAATACAAAAATCTGAAAATCAAACTGACAACAGCAAAAAAGGAACTCTTATAGCATCAGTAACCCGTATTGTCATTTTTATACTTACATAATAATAGGACATTTTAAAACTTTTATGGCATTTGCACATTTTTTACCAAAATTCTCAAATTTAAGGCTGATCCGACGGGCTGAATTTGGAACGAGTACAAGAGTACCGTATAGCAGACTAATTACTACTTCACTTCACTACTAATTACTACTTCACTAATAAATATATAACTTTTTTTTATATTTTAAAGAAATGGGATGTTTCGAGTTAGATTTTTTTAGAATATTTTAATTATGATTTGATACTTCAGCAAACTTCATCAATGTTGGTTTTTTTCAACACAAATTTACATCAAATCTGAGCCAATTTTCAAATGTAAGTCTAAAGAAAGAATCATCCTTTGTTTATACATTGATGCCAAAAACATTTCAATACATCCATAAATGGCTGAGTAATTAGATTCCTTTGTAAACGCAATTTGTTGTAAAATGTATTGTAAACATACGGTTGACGTTGAACCGTTGAGAGACGAATAGACGATTGAATATGAACAATTTCGAGTTGTCAGTCTCGCCGTATTGAGTTCCAAATATCGTAATTTTTGCAAATATTTATTTAATTAATTTAAACCAACCTATTACTTCCGAGGGTTAATAAATGTTATGGGGCGAATGCTACGGAGGCGAATTTGTCGGGGCGAATATTCCGGGGGCGAATTTGTCGGGGCGAATATTCCGGGGGCGAATTTGTCGGGGCGAATATTCCGGGGGCGAATTTACTTGGGGCGAATATTCCGGGGGCGAATTTACTTGGGGGCGAATATTCCGGGGGCGAATTTACTTGGGGGCGAATATTCCGGGGGCGAATTTTCGGGGGCGAATTTACCGGGGCGAGTCTTCCGGGGCGAATTTACCGCACACCGTTTGACTCACTTACGCACTGCTCTCCACGTTTCATTTTTCTTATATGTATTAATGTGTTTTTTTTCTCTTTGTTATATAATGGGAAACCGTAAATAAATAAACAAATAAATAAATGAAAGCTTCTATAAAGCTGTACATTTTGGGAGTTTTATAGGCGTACCTGCTATTATACCTTACTATTGAATAAAAAATGTATTCAATGACCTTACCCTTATTCGTGGGTAATTATTATTCACCTGATTTTTTTATAATATAATGTATCTACTAAATTCATGTCGCATGTTCTTTTAGAGAACTATTTAACAAAAATTATTTCTGTCGATTGTTCGTGGGAGAAACGCAAAACGTAGGTTAACATTAACTAAAACATTTTTAATGATAATGACGCAATTTTAGAACATTATTTTCGATATTAATAAAAAATATTCAATGGGTTTACAATAGATGCTTGACACCTTTTTGGCTAATGCAAAATCCATGTAGTATTTAATATTCAACTCGTCGACACACAATCTTTTTCCATTGCGATTTTTAGTATCTGTGTGTAGTTGGTGTACATTTCGTACTATTTAATGTTGTTTTTGGTTAATGAAAGTTAAACAATAACTCCGATACAGCATTGTTCATATTTTTATGAAATGATGTATACCTACAGTTCAGATACATTTACTCTTTGTATCTACCCCAAAAGCATTATTCTGATACATTTTAAGTTCATGCAAAATACAGACTTTTACATGGCTGCCATGTCATTGTAAATATTGACATTTTCACATTTTTTCCTTTCAACTTCGCTAGATCATTCTTATGGCTAGATGCAGCGTGCACGTCATTGTATGACTGTAGACAATAGATTTTTTTATCCTATCCACGTATTCAGAACTGTTAGCACAAAATGTGTTCATGCTACAACCTGTGTACCAAATTTGTATGGAAATTTTGTTTAAAAAGTATAATGATACCACAACATACAACGCTAATTATCATAGAAATTAGGTCTCAACATCCACAAGAGACTGAATTTGCAATTTTTGTTACAGCGGCACGAGTGAACGAATCTTGCACCTTTAACGAACAATGCGAATATTTAAATTCTGTAACTACCTGCAGAGATGGATTATGCACTTGTAAATTCGACCGTCAGCCGATTATACACCCCGATGGAAGGAGCGAGTGTATAGGTAATTATTGAACATTGACAATTTCCTCAGAGTTTAATATCTCATTTCAGTTATTGAAAACACATCAAACGACGAATTTGTTGCACCTACGATGATAGGAATTTTAGTTGCGATGGCCGTAATGTTCATCATTATATGCATCGTTTTCCGGTTATTTAGCAAGTAAGTTTTATAATAATTCTATAGACCGCTTCCGAAAAGAGATGCGGTCGATCAATTAATTTAGTTCGGTTTTGTGCTGGTCCGTACAAGTAATTAATTAAATTAAGCTATGGACTGGTATTATAGCTACCATTAGCGATTATTTCATAACTCCCAGTCCAATTTTCCATTTATTAAATTACCGCCGACATAGCTAGCTAGGTGTGAATTTATACTAAATTCAATGGCATAACTAGATACAATGGCCCGGATGACATTTTCATTTATGTTCATTTTTATGCACATTTTTATTCGATTTATCAAATGTTCTCCTCGCTTCATAAGTCCCGCGTTTATTATTATTCGTAGGTGGGAACATTATCAATATTTAATTCATTCTTGTGCATCTATGCAAAACGAAGTTGCATTAAAACGACCAGAGATAATAATTTATACAAAAGGGGTGGGATAGTGAATAAATTATTTATTAGCAGAGGAAGTAATTTTGCAATATTTTCTTAATCATACTTCCCTTAAGAGCATCACAATTTGTTTATTGTTTAAAAAGTCACTCTCTTGTTGGCTCTTGAGAAAACAGTACTATTCTTGAAGACATGTTTGCTTTTTCTATACTAATTTGTTCAATTAATAGTTATTTATTATATAAGACGATAAAGGGATGTTTTAACAATAACCATCCGAGATGGTTAGTTTCCATTTATCGTCGTGTATAATACAAAACTTGAGAATAGAAAACTCAAGAATATCAAGCTTAGGTTCTGCCGTCGCAGTTGTTTCCATAGAACCAGATTGTATTATGTTCTAAACTTTAATTTATTTCGTGCGCCGCGTCTCATTTGAAATAAGAATGACAGATTTTATTCACAATCATCTGTTTCACTTTATCTACTAAAATGAACACTTTACCTTAGAGTTAAAGAGCGATTTCTACTCATTCAAACCTATTAAAATGTCAATTTAACATCTGATATAAAATTCTTTGGGATGGTTCCGAAAAGACGGATTTATTTACTAATTTTATATATGAATTATCTTAACCTTTGCCACCTTACCCCTGAGATCGTCTAGGAACCCTGAAAATGAACTCGCTATGATTGGATCGAAATTTCCTTGCACATCATTACCGCGTCAATTCTTTTTTTAGTAATAATTTGGAAATTTGGCTTAGTTTCTGGTCAACGGAATCCATGGCGCTGTCTTATTTCGTGCGTACAGGGGCGATCTGGTAACTGGCGACTGCATGTTCGAATACACTATCCGCTAAATCTGTCACCTCTTCAAGCTGGGTGTTTTTCTTGTTTCCCAGGATAATCTGTACCTATATTCCTGGGGATAAGGCTTATCCACAAGGTCTTTAGAAGTTAGCCGCAGATGGCGAAGGAATTATGACGGCTTGCGCTCCCCCAACTCTTCTCTCTCCGGGAAACGTCGGAGGTCTCCACTGAAAATTACTATTTTCATAAGAAAGGACTGGTAAATTCAACCTGCCCGGGCACAACGCCCTTGGGAGTGTAGTGGGAAGATAATTAAACAAATCTTTTAATTTTGATTATTCCACAAAATCTTCCATTTCGTCAGATCCGTCTGTTCCAGTTCTTCATACCCTAATACATTTCTTTACTTCAGATTTTTCAAGTTCTTTGCAGTCTTCGTTCTGTTAGATACTACAGACTTTTCAGATTCTTAAGTTTCTAGTTCATCAACTTCAAACTTCAAAATCTTTGATTTCTTCAAATTTTTAGCGCATTTTTGAAACAATACGCCATTATATTCGTTATGGCTGGCTGGCTGGCTGTTCGATTGAGATCTCAGCAATTACAATAGCTAGAGACTTCAAGTTTTTACTAAAAGCTTTCTGCTATAGTGTTGATGTGCAGGATCTAGTTTATTTTGAGTTAGATTACTCATGAGATAGATAATTTTAAACTTCGCTAATAAAATACTGATCGGTATTACCAAAAATGCGCTTTCATCATGCATATGCTGATTACAACTTGTTTTATTACTTGGGAAGCTAACCATTTTTCACATTCAAATTGTTCGAATTTTATGTTTCTTTAAAAATTGTAGTTATAGGTAACTTTGTATTTCATTCAATTAATTTCAGCTTCTTCAGATTCTTCGAGTTCTTCAGACTCCACAAATCCATCAGACCTTTGAAATCCCAGCACTGCATATCCTTCAGTTTTTCCCTGTTTTTCGATATTTCAAATTTTTCAGATTCATACGTCTCCGCGACATCCTCAATTCCTTACAATTCTTTGGGTCCTTTAAATTCTTCAATTTTTTTGTGTCAATTCTTCTTCCGATTCTTTAGATTTTTCAAATTGTGAAGACACTTAGAATTGAAATTCGTTAGTTTCTTCGACTTACTTAGATTCTTCAAACCTTTTTCGTTTAAACTTGCTACCCCCCTCCACCCAGGCAACAGAGTGCAGATCGCGATTATAACGGGCGATCAAAAATGAGTGACTGTCGAGTTTTTCCAAATAAACGAGACTCTTACTCGCTCAAGAGTAACAAAATTTGTGTTTCATTAATAATTTTTTTCTCAGCAACATTTTTTAGCAATCTTAATATGTAAAGAAATACATTGCAAATAATGGGTTACCTAAAAAAATTAAGTCAAGACTACCCTTAATTAACATTAATGCAATTAGTATTTCTGGGGGAGGGGGCGCATACGCACTATCTTACATCGAAGTGTACACCACCAGGAGCTGTTATTCTGCGTCCTTCTTTTTCACACGGAACAAGATACATATTACTCTCTCGCGCGCTATTTAAAATTGCGACAACCGTACTGTTGCGTGCGAAAGAGAAGGCCACAGCGTAACAGCTGCTCGTGGTGTACGCAGCGATGTAAGAGAGTGCGCATGCGCTCTCTCCATGTGATAGAAGCAGACAGATATATTAATTAGATTAATTTTAATGAAGGGTAGTTTTGCATTAATTTTTTAGGCAACCCATTTGCAATGTGGTTCTTTGCATATTAAGATTGCTAAAAAGTGTATTCACTCGGTAAACGGATAGGTAAAGGTTGACCTTATGTGGGATCTTAGACTATCTAAGATTTTTGAAAATTTTCCCAAAAATAAATGGGATATTCATATTGTCAAAAACGAAGTGGCGATCAGATTTTATTTCGTCCTCATTTAGGGCTGTGCAGAAAATGAACACCCTTAAACCAAATTTATTTACGACGGCAGTTGACGCAATATAATTGGATGTATTTCAATTTTGGCATTGCTCGGTTGGCTAAAATGTAAACTTGAATTTCTCAATATTGATTGTGTGTATGCGATAGTGTAGGGCACCCTGCGAGTCCGATTCCTCTACCACTATTAATTGGTATACTTTGAAAACAAAAAAAGCAATATTAGAGGGAGGCACCAGATGTTTAAGGCATGTTTTTGAAACACAATAATTAAGAAATTCACCCCGTTACATACACATCTTATTCCTTCAGTAGATAATTAAGACAATTGCTGAACACGGTTAACAAAATGTAGGTATCGATTTAGACCTTTTCAAACCTGATCACAGTAACAATAAATTTCACCTGGATCCATTTGAATTTCCAAATTTCACGTTTCTAGGTGGCAAAACATCAATTTTTCACACGTCCACTTTAGTAAACCGTTCTGGAAAAGTTTCATTCAATCACATCATACCCTCCAATAGCCACACTCGCGAACTAATCTGGGAATTGCGTACAACAAAGCAAGATTTATGTCCGAACTTTCCATCTTCTAAATGATAAATTTATAGCAGGCGCACTTACGTTTCTTGTAATCGTAGTGTTAGTTTTTAATTAAGGAGAAATGTTTTGTTGCAAACTGTTAAACAGACTGCCTGGCAGTAAGTGGCAATAACTAAAATTGCGAGTCTTACGTCGCAAAAGAGACAGTTCCGTTTAAATTTACGCACACCCATTTAACTTTCAATGGAATTATAGGTACATATTGAAAATACCCAACAAAATAGTCGTTACCTGCACGGAGCTTTTACGTTTTGAAAATATGTTAAAAAGAAAGCAAAAATCTTCATATAAATTCGTCTACGTATATTAATGAGTTTAAATGACGTACCAATAAATTACACACTTTGAGGGGTGTATTAAATCAGTACCCGAGTGTGTGGATTTCTTCTTCTTTTTGTTTTTTAAGGCATTCAAATTTCAAAAATTCTATTACTATTCTCGAACACAACTTTTGATTTGCGCATGCGCTGCTTTTAGGCGAAACATATTTGTGTTTCGACCAATTGCAGTTTTTTTAGAATTTTGAAAAACTAGGGATTTATTTTTATGCTGAAAACCAATCGTCAATGATATCAAAATCTTTTTTACCTCCTCGAATGAGTTTGACAAATCTAAAGTGAAAAAACTAGAAATGCCTATTCGGGTATAGTGTCATAAAAAAAAAGGAATTCTAATCTTGGGACTTTTTCGGAGTCCACGCTAATCATAACAATGAATACATCAAAGCAGCAATCTTCGGAAGGGTTGTAGGACAATTCGCACCCGGACATTTCGCACCAAGGAAAATTCGCACCAAAGATATTTCGCACCCGGACATTTCGCTCCCGGACATTTCGCACCAAGGAAAATTCGCACCCGGATAATTCGCACCGGAATAATTCGCACCAGAATTTCGCTCCCCTGAGAGGGTATTTTGTGTATGGTTGACTTTTAACATAGAATGTCGGCTGTGAAGTATTAAATTAACTCAGAGCTTGAAATCTCCAATATTACTCACCAATATCACGTTTTATTACTTTGTGCATGTAATAGACGTATACCTACATTTAAAATTTGGATACTTTCAATATTAAGGTATAATTTGGAATCGTGACGTCCATTTTGTGTTCAAACTCTAAATGGGATAATTTATTAATATTGAATAAAAGTTCTCTAAACCGTTCCCATATAATTTAATAAAACGAAGTGATACACTACATGTTTCGACCAACGGTCATCTTCAGGTGATCTACAAGATGGTAGAGATAATTCGGGAGAGACTATAGCTATAAAACTTACAATAGATGGAAAACAATTAAAAACCCAAAAGGGCAGTAAAACTGGAAAGCCCAACGACCATATCCGTGGTTGGTTCCAGAGTAAAATTAAATTTGAAGAGGTTGATAAACTAAATTTTTTGCAAGGGAGGGTCGAACCTAAAAACTAACATTAGACGACGGTATAAGCAACGATGAAACTTACGTATAAAAAAGTCAAAAGGTCAAAAGACGATATTCTAACTAATAAAATACCCAATTAAGGGCTTTGAAACTGGAAACCATCTGCACTTCCAAAATCAGTGCTCGGTTTAGCTAATCTTACCTAGTCATCGTTGACCCAGATCCTGGCATTGCATGTTAAACTAAGAGCCGATGGGTCCTTCTTTGCTCTTCTCGCTCGACACAGCCATGATGAGCAGTTTTGGAGTTTAAGGTTCTTAGCAAAGAGGTACATGTATCCTTCATAGATTATGTATCTTTTTCCCCTTTTCGTTGTACCGAACTCCATTGTTACGCGCCCGTATAGTTTGCATCGCCTAAATCTCACATCCATTATCAACTGTTTGTAACAAATCAAATTTCAACTTTTAGCCTCAGGGACAAGTCCATTTTTGATGATATTTTCCTTGATTTTGGCTTTTTAATGTGGCACGTATGTTGGTTAAACAATAGCCATACAATTTGTAGAGGAATAATTTTTTTAATAGTATTTATGAGGCAAGAATTCATACGTACAATCCTATGTACCTTTTTAATTGGAATGGACCATATCAAAGCAGTAGAGATTATGAGGTCACTTTAATAGCATCCATATCACTCAAAATCTGGAATTTAGTACTTATTTTATTGTAATCTCCGTATTAAACATGAGAACACTAGCTAAAGGTACCATGAATGAAAATTTATTTTAAAAAAAACAAAAAAAGGCAAAAAGACACTCATCCGTGATGTAAATTGTCCATGCACTCATGTTCATAAGTAGACGGATGCTGCTAAATGCTGGTATCGGTCTATCAGCAAAACTGTAACCTGACATTTCTTAAACCTATTTACCCAGTTTTATTGTACCAATTCACAATCAAGGTTTTTTTCATTTGGAAACCTTTTAGCACGTACAAATAAAATTGCAATAGGAATATAAAAGTCTAAATAAAATTTTAACAATTATTATTTGTTAATAGCTGCAAGTTAAGTTTCCTAGTTCTCTAACCTTCGATGTCGTCCATTTAAAGGACACATAACGAAATACGAAATGTATTGTCTTAACCCTAATTTACAGGTCTGGGGTGGATCGCACCCCACAGCCACTTTCAATGTCCATAAGTTTTTTTTCTTTCAATATTTTGGCTTGGGAGCTCGAGTACCTTCCAAGTTTAGTCTTTTCTATCGTTTTTGGCGTTCTTAGGATTTGAGTTTTTATTTTATCACTACTTTTAGAAAAACTTTCAAGTTTACAGGTCTGGGGTGGATCACACCCCACAGCCACTTTCAATGTCCATTAGTTTTTTTTTATTTCAATATTTTGGCCTGGGAGCTCGAGTACCTTTCAAGTTTAGTCTTTCCTATCTGGGGTTCGTTCCACCCCACGCCCGTAAACTTGAAAGTTTTAGTGGCCAGTAAACTAGGGTTAAAAGAATCTCAAGTAAATTATAATCATATTTGAACGTAAAACAAATAGATTCTTGAGAGTTTCCGTAAAATTAAAGAGATAAGAACTGTAAAGTAACGAAAAAAGCAAAAAATGTTGATAAATATCGTGAAAAAAATTGATCTTGCTCTAAATTATATGGCTATTATTTAAATAATATACTGAAATTGTGAAGATCCATGACTCTCAATGGGGTGCTTAAGAAGCTTCGGAGAAATAACACCAAAATCTACCCATTTATTATTATAACAATTTTTATGGGGAGATTTTGGTGTTATTTCTCCGAAACTAAATAATATACGGTGGTGCATTAGAAACCATAGCTATTTCTGTAAATTAAAATAATTTTCAATAAACGCTTTGGCACGTCAAATTGATCATGGAAGGAAACAGTGTCTAAAATAAAACTTGCTCACTAATGTCTTTGTCACGCATCGTCGGATATGTAATTTTTATACCACTTGCAACTGCATAATTTTGACGCACGATCGCATTAGCTTCTATTACATAGTGATCGGCCCGACATCCTTCCAATGACATAAACAACAGTGCGCCCTCAACTTATTTTTAAAATATTTCGAAAATATCAAATCTAAAAAATTATAGTCTCACCAAATTCAGAGAATGGAAGCCTTTCCAATGATGTCCTATATTCCTTGTTGCGCAATTACCAATGCTAAGGGTTTTGCTTTAGTACTAGGTATGCCATACAAAAATTAAAAAAGAAGTATATAGGTACTTAATAATTACAAACATTTAAAAGAAAAAATCATCAATATCGACCTGTTCCTAAAACGTTTCAAGATTTTCAAAACCCTTACTGTTTTGATTAACAATCTCTTAAAAAAATGCCAGAATTTTTCCATGTGTCTCTTCAAACTATAAAATAAATAAGAGTAAGAAAATCAAAAAGAATCTTTTAAGTTCATTCACTACCATAGTTGTAGCAAAGATAACGCAAAAAAATAAGCAGTTAGTGTAATTTTACTCAGTCATCAATAATCAATATATAGCCATATGTGGTCAAAGAAACGTAAAACTGGTTCTAAGAAAACTGGAAACTTACCTTTTCTGAACACCACCACAACACTACCACCAGAAATAAAATTTTTTAAAATTAAAAAAAAAGTATACACAAAATCAAAACCCGTGCTCAGATAAATTTTAAAATACCACTCTGTCAAACGTTCAAGAATGAAGATACTATACAGGCGTTAAAGTTCTAATTAGTTGTGGTCATACCTACTTAAACCTGATTTTTCGGACCTAATTACTTTTACCTTTACCCTATTCATCTTCCAGAAATAATAGAAAGGATGTCATTACGATATTTCTCTTATTGTTTCTTTATGAAGCGCAATTTGTGTTATCGGGGTCTTTTCAAATTTACCTTTAATTATAATATTATCTTAATTACTTATCCAAATTTAGTGCCATCTATGAAATGCACTGTTCTATTGTCATTTATACATAGTCGATTTGTCTAAAATAAATTTAATTCATTTCCTTTGTCACCCTTTTCAACTAAAGAAATAAAGAACAATTTTTTATGTGTCTTCATTAAGAAATCTTTATGTAAAGGAGCATTAAAATTACTTCCTTTTTCTATTTTCATCTTGATCTTATAATGTAAATATTTTTAACTTTAGACTTATCACTTTGTTTGTGTACGGTATTATATGTTGATTCTGTTTTAATATTAAGAGCGTCTCAAAAGTAGCGAATGTTACACATAATATTGTAGATATACTATAACTAGGTATAACTATTTGGTATTTAATTACTCCACAAAAGACGTTTCAGTTACTTATTCTTATTTTCTCAAAACGAAAGCGCAGTAGATAAAAATTATGTGTTCCTAATTACAGGATTTAACTATATCAGACTCTTCATACAACTTCAAAAAAAAACCAGCGTGATTATATTTAAGAAGTGGAAATACTTAAGAATCGCGATGTGTTGAAAATGAAAGCCCAAATAACTATTATTTGAAACATTTTTCCATGAAGTAGATGTTTACCAAGATGTGCACTACTACATACATTCTGTAAAGGCAATGGTCTAGTAGCCTCTTAAAAATATTTAATTTTAATAAACCAAAGATTTACAGAATTATCCGGGTGTGAATTATTCGGGAGCGAATTTTTCGAGTGCGAAATGTCCGGGTGCGAATTATCCGGGTGCGAAATGTCCAGGGTGCGAAGTATCCTGGGAGCGAAATGTCCGGGTGCGAATTATCCGGGTGCGAAGTATCCGAGTCCGCTTCGGAAGTCCTTGAGAGCAGTTCCGGTTTTGTTGACTTTTTTTTAAATTTTGTTTTTTTTAGTTATTATTTATAAATAAATAAATAAAATCATAAGCCTTTCAGAAGGGCAAAATAATTATTTGTATTGTTTAAACAATATGTAGCCAATTGTATGTACGCAAATGTTGAGGGCATTTTTTAAGGATAAAAAGGTGCTATTGTTTGCGTTTTGTTCGTTCGTCTGTCGTCCGTCCCTCTGTCGTTCGTCCGTCTGTCTGTCCGTCTATCCGTCCGTCTGGAACCACTTCTGAGATTTTGCACTAATTTTAGGGGAATTATCCTTGAGTTAGAATAAAAAAATTTTGTGGTTTCGGGGTCATATTGAAAAGTCCATTGTGTCAGCGTAAAACACATTTTTTTTAGAAATTCTGGTTCTCTCGAGATGGTTTTCACACTGTGCAAATCGTTTTTCCCGATTCTTTTTGCTCATCTGCTGTGGTTATGATCTAAAAAATTAAAACTAATTCAAACCAAAAGGTAGAACAAAATGACAAATTATAATTTTTCCTATTCTTAATGGAGTATAAAATTGGTGTAGAAATAAATTCTTTGGTAACTTTAATAATAACGGAAGTATTTTATTTTAGATTCTAACTATTACCTAAGTAAAATTTCTTTTAGACAATGAAACCGTATTCTATTTTCATCCCTCATTGCGTACTCATCAATGACGTTTGAAGTGTGTAATTCATCTTCATACTTCAGTAGGAGAAATACAAGAAGTTTATCTATACTCGTATTGCCATTTCTTATAAGATAACTTCCTTGACCCAGTTTGAAACTTTTTTTCAGGAAAACATGACGAGAGACGTCTCTCAAAAGCTCGAAACAAATGGGCATGACAAACGGCTAATGAGAACCAAACGTTCCAATTTATTTTGTCTTAATCCTAACGGAGGGAGTGAAACGAGGTATAATCTTTGCGAAAAAAACTGGGTCGCAATTTGTAATATTGTGTATAAAGCTTGGGGGATATATTTTCAAAGTTGTTGCACTCGTTTATACTAGTTTGTATCCATTTCTTTCAAGTTCTAATAGGAATATAATTTATAGTGCAAGATGGCGAGAAAACAGGACCATTTTTAATACACCTAATCCGAGATTAATGAACGTTTCCTTGCTACGAGACAGCAAAATATTGCATCAAGAGAGACGAAGTTCCAGAGGAAGCATTCGGGGCCCGAGCAGACCACCTAGCATGCCGTCGTTAGCACCACATTCTCCCGGTAAGATAAAAAATAGTTTCTTTATTAGGTACGCAATTGAAGACCTCAATTAACTAACCAAAGTTACACGATAAAATGTCAATTTAATAAACCACTCGGGCCTGTTAGAAAATTAGTCCGTATAGCACTGTTACATTTGGAGTAAAATTAGGAACTTATAGCTTCCATTAATTTTTCTCGTTTCTGGTGAAAAACACATATAGTCATGCCTAATAAAAAATGCTGTTCTGTTTCAGACATTAATATTAGTCCGTTTCATATTTTCATAACCAATATTATTTAGAACTAGATTTAACACATAAAATATATTTTGAGATTATACGGACAGTAACAATTTTTCCAAGTTCTGCTAATAATGCAAAATTAGATTATGTCAGTGTAATGTATATTAATCCGTCAGCAATACATCACATCTTGTTAGTGTTATAAACTGTGTTACATTTTAAATATTACAGTTGAACGTAGAATAATTTATTAAGGCTACCGAATATGTTCATAAAATAAACGGTTCAAATTTCTCCTATTTATAAAGAAGAAACTTTTTACTTGAAGTTCAACGAAAAAAGGTTAGAACAGCGAAATCGATAAAGTTAGGGGTATAATAATAATAATAACTTATATTGTGTAAATAAAACATTCAAAGTTTTTAACTTAACACTCGTCATAATTATGTGATACGAACAATATCACAGGTTACAATTACTATATATCACAGCTTAATCACAGAGAACAGTGTCACCGAAGTCAGAAAAATCATTTGTTAAAAACTCCTTGATGCTGTAAAAAGCATAACATGTTACATAAAGAAATAAGTACTTTTGAAGTACCTACTCCCCAAATCAGTAATAATAACCCACAATTGAATAATTTTATTGACATTCGCGATTTACTGTCACTCAAAAATTGATGCTATTGTTCATAGACAGGACTAAACTCCATGGAAACGCATAGTAAAAATCGTGAAAAAAAGTACCACTTTCCATACGATTTTTCGTTAAAAAAAGCCCGATAATTTCATCACTATATAAAAAAAAAATTTAGAAACATGCCGGCGGTAATTGTGTACAATTTTGCTCCAAGGATTTTTTCGATATCTTTTATGGTAAAGGAGTTACGATCCGAGGGATCTTAGGTGCTACACCCTGAATAATTCGGGTATTTTAGGGTATGAAGATGCACTATTACTAGAGTTAATGCTATAACAAATAATTTATTCAAATACTTCAAGTTAATGTCCAAACCAAACCTAGTTAATGCACATTTGGGAAGGTACAGCTTTTATAATATTATGTACTTTCTTTGATTCTCTCTACAAAAATTGGACGTGAAACATAAGTATTTGTACATATGTCGTGTCATGTTACATCTGTTTGCGTGCGGTCGCGTGTAGTATGTGCCTTTATACAATTTTCTAAAAGAAATGTGTCCTTTGAGACTTTCATAGCAAAATTAACAGTGCGGGCAAAACGGCACGAACACAATTACGTGGGAGAGTCGTTAGTTAACTACTGAATCATTTCTTAGCTTCCTTCGTAACAAGCGTGTATTTGTAGAAATTGCTAAATATTTGCACTAAAGATAAATAAGTCGTAATTAAGTGAGCGTACATCTTGACATCATAATATGCTAAGTAATAATAAACACAATATCGCTATAAGGGCAGTTTCTTTATGTTTAAAAAAATGTTTCCTTCTTCTTGCTTGATTACCAAACCATAGAGATAATGAAACGCTATTATGTTGAAGACGATGACATTTAGCAGCATGTTTGTAAAACAAGGTACGTAGAATCAAGATATAAGAATCTTACAAATTTTTAAGCGAGTTGTGGTGGCGTGATGCGAGTAACTACTGATTTTCATTTGAGATGTGACTCGCAGCCACGCATGCTTTCTCATAATTTAGGTACCGCCGTGCTGGCGACTTGGCATTGTATCTAGTAATTATAGATAGGCAAGTCCCATACTTTTTGAGAAGTTATCGTTGCCAGATACAACTTAAAGTATGCTCGTAGTTTGTACTGAGTCACTGTTTTGGTGGTTCCTAGCACTAATCCGCATTTATATCTTAGCGCCGTTGGTGGACATATTATTTACTTGCAAATTTTGAGATTATGTATTTTTGATAAAAACAATTAAATATATTTCCAAAATCAAATGGGCATTATGTAGCAGACACACTTATTCGGTAGGGTCAGGCGAGAATAGAGCGTCGGAAGTCGTACAACTCCTACAACTACTCACTAGGAATGGAGATATAATATACTATGTTGGAGAACGGAGTGTTGAAACAGGGTTTTCACAAAGTGAAGAGAAAAGAGGCATCTGGCGCACTAGTAAAACAGTATTAAATATCTACGCTTTACTTGTTATACTTTCCATAATTTCAAACACGTGCAAAATATGCTTCGAAGGTTCGATAAGTAGTTCAGGAAATATATTACTTCCCACCAAAAATTCCCTCCGCAACAAATTTTGAAAAAAAGAGAAAAGATAGTTTTTTTTTTATTAAAAAAACCGTTATTTTGTGTATTTCAGAGAAAATCTGGAAATTCGGAAAGTAGACAAAATTTGCTACAAAAAGGTCATATATCTTCACGTAGGGCGAATGGGTAGGGTGTTAGCGCATCTCAACACATGCACCTTGGTGCCGTACTCACCCCGGGATATTAGACGATAACTGCGTGGTTTTCGCCGCTTTCGCGACCTTGCTTATTTATGGCTGACTGCCATTTTGAATTTCTAAGTTCATCCCCTGCCCCTCTTCCCCTTACAGTTTACACCTGTTACGTCAACTGTCATGTTAGTTGAGTTTTATAATGTTTATTTGTTACTCAGTTGTAAACGTTGATTAACAAGACAAAACGCAAACGGGTAAACGTCATGTTTAAACGCTACTGACTTGTAAAACTGACAGCAGATGTAAAACTGACAGCAGACCTGTAAAAATTTTACAAGTTAGTAATCTAGTAATTTCATTGGCCAGAATGAATGCGAAGTCTCTGTTACATGGATAACATGATATTTTAGACATTTCTTCAAGATTAATTTAAGAACTAATTATTTACGTTTACAAATGAGTAACAAATAAAATATTGTACATTATACGCCAGGTAATAGTTTTTACTGGCTCTAGGAGATGACAGGCTCGCCTGACGGCTCGCCAGTCAACTTCTCCTATCGCCAGTAAAAACTCACTTACCTGGCTAATAATGTAAAATACTATTAACTACGAAATAAAATGTACATATTGGCTCGGCCAAAACCATACCTCTTAAAGCTAGTCTGTTTTACACACCCCGCATTAGCGTTCGATAACAATTAATAACTATAACGCAATCTTAATCTACACACTTACAGTTTTCTGTTGAAATCCCAAAAATTCTGCTAGAAACCACTAATTTGGGCAAAAAACTAATGCAGTCAAAAACTTGGTGCACTACACTTTTTTGTTTTTAACTTACCTCCTTTTCGGGAACCAAGGAACATAATTTGTGAATTGGACTGACTAGCCGGCCTCGAAATTGACAAAAGGCCCCCTTCTTACAGCAACTTCAGTATTAAAGTCCCTCTTTTAATTCCAAAATTCGAAAACCTTTATCTAATTACCGAAGACGTAGGAACACAACAACCAATTACGCATCCGTTCCTTGTCCCTCGTTAACGGCAAGGTATAAAATCTTTACACGGAACTATCTTATCTCAAATAACACTTTTGTACAAAAAACACGCAGTGGTTTAGCTATTAAAATGCAGTCTTATCGCCAATAAATTACATCAACTTTTTAAAAAAAGTAATAAAGATGCCCATGAATTCAAACAGAACTGTCACTTAAAGTAGTTAGAGCGCCTAGGTAAAAAGTAACAAGAAGTTGACGAAAATATGGTATATTCTCTGAGAGACGCACTTTCCAATGTCCAAAAAAAAAAAGAGTTCCTATGTGCCGTTTCTGAGATATTTGACAGTAAAAACAGGGTATTTTAACATGGGCTCTTATGGACAGACTCGGTATTTTTGAGCTAGCAAAGGTTTTTGTATCAAGACCTAAATGAGATGGGTCATTAGAAGCGAAACTTTGTATCGAATCTAAATATGCACGGAAAAGTAAATGTTCATGATGAAATAAGGAAGATATTTGCCGCCGATGCGGCGTCTACTCTGGCGGCGCGCTGCACGTTCAAATCTGGTGACTTTTTCACCATTTATTATTTATTGCATTGTACTGAGGTACAAAAATACCGTATTTCTAAAATTCTAATTGTGTTTCCTTCTTGAAAAAACGTTTTTTGCTACTTTTAAGTAAGTAAGTAATAGGTAGGCCGAGTATGAATTAACAAAGCAAAATTGATAACAATATACACAAAAAATTGCCCTAGATTTAACAATTCTAGGCACAAAGAAAAACAAACCACTTGAATACAACTACATAGAAACGCGATAATCGTTTCGTACCTAAGCGTGAAACTCCACCACTCACCAGACTAATTAAATAATTTGACTTACAATTAAAGACCTGTCAAAAATTCAGGTGTCTGGACCTAACGTCAACGTCCCCATTGACGTTGTTTACATGCAACAATCTAACTACGACGAATTTACAGAAAAAATATGCAGATAGCGTAAAGAGTATCTAAAATGAAAAACGTTACATCATTTTATATGGACCACATTCAATTAGCAAGATCAATAGCAAAGCTAATCACAGATTTTAATGGGAATGTTGTGTGAACCATCAATCAAATTAATTACGTCGTAAGCTATCGCAGCTCATATCGACCCAGAGAGTGTATGCACAAAATTTTTTATAATATATAGCAATCAAAATAATCTCCCGATTAAGACCCAAATTGCAACAAATCTTATAATTCAACATCAAATCTCTGAAGATCAGTTTAACTGACCCCGCAAATTAAATTGCGAATTAATAATATTTTTCATGTCTCAAAATATAAAATAATTTTTATAGTACCTAAATATGCATTATGCAACTTTTCTTAAACGTGGTGCATATCTTCGCCGACGCGCGGCGAAATGTTAAATCCACCTCTGTCGATGATTAAATATACAGCCTTTAAACTTAAACTTTTACACTTAATTACGTTTGCTTGTTCTAAGTTAAAATAATCATCTTTAACAATTATTAATTTAGAGCGGGTGTACGTCTGGCATAAGCCTACCGACCCTTCATTTAATTAACAAGTGCCTTGAGGGCTCAAGCACAAAATTTCCTTATTTTTGCGGAAGAAAATGAAAGTATTATGCTTATCTCTTCTAGTGTAGTACGTATAGTGTAACGATTCGGCTCATCTTAAATCTAACACTCTCTCTTATCTCTATGCGGCATTCCCATTCCAAAAAGTTCGTTGGTTACATGCCAAAACCAATAGTAGATAAAGTGGTTTATCATATACCTACTGGTTTCTAAACGGTAAAAAAAATTCCTCCATTTCATATATCACCAAATAAAGTAGATATTAAATTCCTGTTAGGTTAATACCATTCTGACGACGATTTAGGGCTTTAGACTGTAACGTTTGCGGCGAGGTGACCTCTATCGCATAACACGGCAAGTGAAATGAACTAATCCCGCGTTTTCCCACAAAAACAATTTCTATTGATCGCAAAAATGTGTGTTTAATATTGTCACACGTGCCCATTGTAAACAGTAAACTTATTGATCTTTCTAATAATGGAAAAGCACGCATGCAATGCAGGCAAACGTACAGGACAAATCCAGGCGATTAGTAGATATTCGCCAGATTCAAGTTTGCGCCTGGTGGAAATTATTTTTCAATCCGAACGTGAATGCCTATATAAAATTTACCTCGAAGCAATTTGCTTGGATCTCAGAGTTCCGTAATGATTCCAGTCATTGTTGATGTGATTTTCTTGAATGGAATATGCGCGTTTTCGCGACTACTCTGCAACGAACTACCCGAGGGAATATCGGTGTTTGTAATTTGTTACAAGTCTTCCAACGCAATTTCTTTTACATATGGATATATATGGTATCATCAACTTTTATGTGCAATTATTAAGCATATTGCTTGAATGTGATCTTTATATGGCGAATTTTCATCTTTTCGTACTCTAAAGCTTGGGTGTCGATATATTGCAGTACCTATTGAGTGTAGTTTCATATAAAATTTGTATTGCAAGTTCTGGCTTGCAAAATGTAAACAGCTTCATCTGATTTTAAGTTTTTTTTAATCAAGAATAAATGCTGGAATTAAATATACAGACTTTTAACTACTTGTGTCGAGGATTTGTTTAATTTAAATTGTCGGGGTTAGTGAAAGCGGTTTTCCTACTTGAATCGGAGTTGGTTTGGATCGTTGACAATCGGTGGATATCTAATGAGTGCTTATACTAAAAAGTTTGTAAAGTACTAGGAAAACCATATTAATCAATACTGTGCATTTAGTTTTTCACTGTGCAGTTTTCCTTATAAAATACTCGTATATGTGTAAAATCAAGCAGCCACTGTGGCGTCTTTAGGTCGCATTTTTTAGCCACGAGAGTTTTGTCATTCGGTGCGCAATGCGACCTTTCCATTAAAATTGAGGTATACTGAATAAAAAATATATTTATTGACTACACTCACCCCGGGACTTCTGAGATCTCTACAATCAACGCGAGAAATCGACGGCATCAGATCATCATGTAATTTCTGTTACAAGGCACAAACGAATTGTTTGAAACAGTATTCTTTTTGAGAAAATGGGAATGGCAAGAATGTTGTTTTTTTTTATATAAGTGTGATTCCGTCTGTTTGATTGTTTGACGCGTTTCTGATAGCATCCATTATGCGGCGCCACAGACTGAATAACTGGTAAAGAAATAGTTTTTGAAACTAACGCATTAACACGTCGATTTTGGTTGGAAGGGGCCTTTACAATGACACTCAGCACTCGACCCAACGTTCAATTTAAAATTATTGAATATGTGGCAACCGTGAATGGAGTTGACAGCAGGGTGTGAATTTTGAAGTAAAACATGCCCCCCTTCCAAACAAAACCAACGTGTTTTAGCGCTTGTTTAAAAAACTATTTCCTTACGAGTTATTCAGACTGTTTCCATTTAGTTGGGCCACCCTCTAATTACATGTATAAATCCGGATAGAAACGCTTCACACCTATCCAGGTAACAGTAGAGTTCTTACGTTACGTTACAACGTCAGTTATGGAGAATTATTATCATTAGTTCACAATCATTAGATCATTAAGAAATAGCCAATATAATCAACGGTATTGTTTCGTTGGTTAGAGACGCACAATAAACCTTTTTTCCTATTGGCTATTTCTTAATGATCAAATGATAGTCAACTAATGATAATGATGTTTCACATTTAATTGCGTCCCTCATTGCGCTTTTCCTCCTCCGGGAGAAAAAGTGGCACTTGAGTCCCTTAATTGGAAGATAAAACACGGCAATTTACTTCACGTAGTACAAACAACTAATACTTATGCCTTAAGCCTGTTTAGAAAATTGTGGAATTATTGGACGGAGAATATAATGCGTCTTGGAAACTGGGCGGTCAAGTCCCACTACTGCAGATCTGTGATGTCGCATGGGGGAATGCTTATCTTGGGAAAAAGTGATAGTGCGGCTGCGGATAAGCGAGCGAAGTTTATCAATGACCTCTCCGAAGAACTTCATTTTGAAGCCTGTGGTATCCAGTTGAATGTATATACAGTAGCTGTATGTATCTACCGGTCGCCAAATGAGGATTTTGATATTTTCATGCACAAACTACAATCAATGTTAGATAAATTAATCAATTTTAATATTATTGTATCAGGTGATTTTAATGTCCATTTCGAGAATGACTACAGGTCTCAAATGTTATGTGATTTTATGGAAGCCAATGGGTTTGTCCGGACGATCTTCACCCCTACTCGTGGTGAAAATTGTCTGGACAACATTTTCATTAATTTTTCCCATTCTAATTATCGATCTGTTACAATCAATACTGGTTTATCAGACCATCTTGGCCAACATATCGATCTCTTACACTATAAATCACTGAAAAGAAATACGCTGTCTAGTAAAACATACCGCCCACTGTCGAATGAAGGAATGAACTCATTTTTTCACAAACTGGAGAGATGTAACTGGAATTCAATTCTAAATATTGATTCAGGGAACTGTAAGCTTTCCTTCTCAAACTTTCACAATCTTATTTCTGATTTTTACCAGAACTCTTTTCCTGCAATTAAGATCACAAAGAAATCGGGAATTGCCAATAATCCCAAATGGTTCAATAATAAACTTCGTAAAATGAGATCTAATCTGCAACTAGTAAGTGAGCTTTTTAATAAATATCGGACTCAAAGTTTATATAATACAAAAAAAATCCTCTCGTCGACTTATAAAAAGGAGATAACTATAGCCAAAATGACGACTTTATTACAAAGTCGGGAAATTCCCTCAAAGCCATGTGGACAATCATCAATAGTTATAATAAATGCCCAAGTGTACCACGTACAATATTATCTTGTACAGATTTCAATCGTTTCTTTAGTAGTAACTTTGATGAAATATTAGCTAATCTGCCTGACAGTGTCAATGATCCTGTTACTTATTGTAGATCCTATCGAAACACTTACCTCTTTGAATTCAAAAGCGTATCTCAGATTGACATCCGCGACGCGATCAAAAATTTACGAAATAGTAACTCTAGACATATTCGGTTTAAGCTTAACATTGATTAAACGTAACATAAGTGCCTTTGTGGAACCTCTCACCAAATTGACAAACCTGATCATTGCGACAGGAGTATTTCCCGATATTTTGAAATTAGCGTTAGTCATACCCCAATTAAAGAAGACACTGGTAGTTACAGACCAATTTCCAACCTCCCCATTTTTAGTAAAATAATTGAAAAGGTGCTCTATAAGCAAATAGTACAGTTTTTCGAATTTAACAATATTTTCTATCGCCATCAGTATGGATTTAGAAAAGGAAGGTCTATTTCTGATGCAATGACTTCTTTTACTATCAGTGTTCTAAACTGCTTCGAGACCAGACAGCATACGGTTACTGCTTTTGTGGACCTCTCCAAAGCTTTCGATTGTGTGTCACATGACATTCTAATACGCAAGCTTGGAGAGGTTTACAACTTCAGCAGCGTCAGTCGATCACTACTTGCTTCTTATTTGAGCAAGAGGTATCAATGTGTCATCTTTAATAATGTCATTTCCGAGAAATTACCGATTGTGCGTGGTGTACGCCAAGGGTCCATTCTTGGCCCATTGTTATTTTTAATTTATATAAATGACCTACCTGCATCTTTGCCATCAAAGATGAAATGCATATTGTATGCCGATGATGCCACACTGATATCTACTGATCAAGTGCTTGACGCTGCGTATTCAACTATAAAGGAAGGGGAACAAACTAAAATTAAATGCATCCAAAACTACTATTATGCCTCTGTCCTTAAAGAAAGGTGTTATTGAAATTAGTTGCAAGTCAATCTCTTGTTTGGGGTGCAACATTGATTCAAAATTGAATTTCAAATATTACTGCAATAGTGTAAGTAAAAAATTAAATAAATCAATATTTTTACTTACTAGATTGCGTTATAATACCTCTATTAATATTACTACAAGTGCCTATTTTGCCTATGCCCACAGTATTATGTCATATGCCATACTAGCATGGGGCCATAGCTCCCATTGGCATTGCATTTTTAAACTCCAACGTAGAGCTTAGGGTTATATCTTGTCTTGGTTATAGGGACGAGTGTCGTAAGGCATTTATTGACCTAAGAATTTTAACTCTTCCCTGTATTTATATCCTTTCTGCAGTGTGTTACGCTAAGCAAAATATGTCTACTAATGTACAACAGTCAAAAGTGTTGCTCATAGTAAAAGATTTTGATTAATTCGCGGTTGGGTGACGGTACCAATACGTGATATTTTGAGAAAAGTAAACAAAAAACTTTGCGTTTGGTCATTAGTGCGGCTACAGTTACTTTTCCAATTTTAAATTTTGATTATGTCGCGTTTGAACTGTCGAAAAGTTTAGTCATACATTTGAACCGTTTGGGTCGTGAACTATCAAGGGAGAATCACGTACTTTTCGTCAATAAGCAAATTTGTGCTGAATTCGTCAAAGGCGAAAGTCTGTGAGTGTTCGAGCATAATACAATATCAAAGTGCGAACTTTGTGCGAGTTAATATTGAGGAAGGAATTAAGTGATTCTGTCACCAAAAGTAGACGACATAATAAACTTCATTGTGAAATATGCACGTTCCCGATAGATTAATTAAACTGGCTGTTTTTTTTTGATAACACTTATTTTTGTAGCCGTTAGTGAACAAAAGTGGATGCAATTTGTTGGTTGGAATACGTAACTCTAAAATAAAGATACGTGCCCGGAGTCGAAGGTAGAGTGAAAAGATATCTGGTTAATGGCCGTTTCCATCGACAAATTTAAGCAAAATCCATGGCATCGATTATTGAGACAATGGTTGCCATGGATTTTAAGTTACGCACTTAAATTTGTCTGTGCAAACGGCCATTAGTAAACAAATTTCTCCTTTCTGTGAATAAAACTAGCGTTCAGACCCATGTCTAAAACCCGTTAATGACAAACTTTTACGTTAATAAAAAGTGTGCTTGCAATTAATAAATAACGGCATTCAGCTATCGAAAAAATCACAAGAACCTTAGTGTTCGCCAAAGACTTGTTTACTGTCGGAAGGTTCCAATCGGCAGTTTTAGGATTATTTTCTCCATGTTAGTGTAAAGTGGCCGTTCCGATCTTTGTATTGTGCCACCAGCGTAATTTAGTGATAATAATAATTTATTTATTAAAATGTGAAATTGTCAAATACCCATCATCTAATAAAATACTTCATTTGTTCTCCAAATGATACCAAAGATAATTTCGAATTTTAGGATTGAGACGTGTGTATTAAGCTTAGTACAAATGTGAAGGCTATAGCTATTATGTGTAAAATTCTTTAGATAAGATGTATTAAAATGCTTTAATAATTTTAGGCTCAAAGGGAAGCCACGGATCAGTCGATTCTCCTCGCTCAAACAAGAGTTCTCCAGGGCACATCAACTCTGGAAGCGCAGCAACCACGCCCATGTTAGAAAGCGTTACCGTAGAAGTTCGTAATCCATAAACGAAACATGTGATTGTTATAATACATATAATTATAACACGCAAAAATTTAAATTAGAACATGACAAGGAATATTAGGGATAGTGAGTTGAATGTATATGACAAGTTGGACGCATCACTGTTCGTAACATTCCTTGCTTGCTTAATTTTAAGGACTTATGTATCAAATAAATACCTTACAAAGTGATGTAGGGGACCATTGAATCTTGTCCAAAAATGTTAAAAATTCTTGCGTAGAGAAATTCTCAGCTTAACTATTCCTTTTTTAAAACATTTAAATGTTTGTATTAATGCTAGGTGTTAAAAAATTCATTACGCACATTAAGTTAATCAGACACGCCTTACACATATCTTAAATTCTACAGCGAGCTATAAACAACGGTGTTAGCTTGGCTTAAATTACTGATATAATATAATACATTAAAAATAATGATAATAATAGCATAATATTTTCAAACTATATTGTATCTAATTTCTCTTTACTAGGTTTGGTGGTTCAAAAAAATACTGGGAATTTTTGTGATACTACCAAGCTGTGATTGTAAGTAGCTGCTCTCTTAGTATACAATGCTAAAAGAAAGGCGGAATGCAGTGGGAAAGCCTTTTGCCTTTCTTGGTGCATTTAATTAAGTACATCACAATTAGTGTGACGTACATCTAAATCTGTACTTAAAGTGAAAAACTCTAATACGTATAGGTAATTCATTGAATTTTATTATTATACACTGTTCAGGTATCTATGCCTACCTTAACTGTAAATCAAATATTGTAAGCTCTTATTATAAAATTAGGAAAAGTTTGCTTACCTTCAGAGTGTAACAACTAATTTGTTGTTACAAGAACCATATAGCTAATGCAATCAACACCTTCATTTCGAGACGATGTACTCCTAAGATATATTATTGTATTCTACATTATACATAAGCTTAGTCTTGTACTATTGTACTAATATTTTCACACGTTTTACTGTATCTTGTACTTGCCAATACTTTTAATAAAATTCTTAGGAAACTTCCATTTCGCATCATGTTATAAACATTCCCATCAATTAAATGAAAAACCGTTTTTATTCTCGATTTCAGTTAGACCTTGAAATTGATAGGTTTTGTATCAGAAACGTCCGCTATTGTCCCTCTTTTGATCATACCATGGACTAATTAGTCTACGTTCATACCTTTTACCAGACAGCACCTTATAATGAGCTATCTTAGCTACCTCTTGAAAAGGCCGATATAGTTTTGTACAAAAAGTTGTATAACGAAGTAATTGATGGGCAATTGCAATCAGCATTGTTAAATCGGGGGATTTGTAGGTATCGATAGGATATTTAAATGTAATGGCATGGTGATTTATTACAGATTCGAGGTTTGAAAGGATTATTCCTAATTATCTATGCGTGAACATCCGTTTTCCAATCAGTTACTGCCAGCCTCCCCCTATCAAACCCTGTGCCGCAAAACAATGCAAACATATTTGTAACATCCGATAATGTTTTAGTAATCCACAAGTTTTTCTGTACCACATTATCCTTTAGATGATCCTTTAGATGTTTCCAGAGGTCCCCACTATCAGAAAACAAGCTGACTTATGACTTATTAGGCCTCTCGTACATGGTTTGTGATTGCTAAAATATACGAACAACTTTGCCTTAGTAATTTTTGTAGAAATATTTAGGTGGTAGGTTTCTTACGGTATGGTTTTGAATATATTGAAAGACTACGGCATATAGACAGCTTTAAAATATTTTAGAAGATTTAGAAACTGCTTTCGTGTCAAAAATATTATGAAGAGATCCCTCCGGCAAATCTCTTTAGGAACGCGTGCCTCGTACATCTTAAATATCCCCCTGTAGGTACGTCCTGGAGATCGTAAAATGCGACTAATGGACAGGCGGCAACGCCTGGGCTGTCCTTTTTAGTTCTCGGGTAATGTTTTTTCTTTCGAAAACCATTACGGTAATTTTTTTCATTCTTAATGGTGAACAAGTACTTTAAAAGAATTCGGTTGGACTATACCGTTCTGATGGAAAACGACCTGATGGGATAACGCTTACAGAATATGCTAAAGGCCAATCCCTTGCATGGGACTGTACATGCGTGGACACTTTATCCCAAACAAACATTAAAAATACTTCAATAAGGGCCGGAGCTGCATCAGAAGAGGCATGCTCAAAAAAACACAACAAATATCGAGATTTAAAGAAAGATTATATATTTATGGGACTTGCCTTCGAGACACTTGGACCATGGTGCAAGGAATCACGAGATTTTCTGAATAAAATAGGCAAAATTTTAATTGCGGAATCCGGCGACAAACGCGCTAAGCAATTTTTATTTCAAAGGATATCCTTGGCCATCCAACGTGGAAATAGTGCATGTATCCTGGGCACTCTCCCAACTGAAAAACAGTTCGACGAAATTTTTTTGTTATAGTTAATTATTGTTTTCTTCTTTGTTACACAATTTTAAATATTTCGTTTAAATAATAATTACGCATCGTGAATAATAAATCAAAAAAAAAAAAAAAAAAAAAATTTGTTCCCTTAGATATATATTATTGTAACTTACATTTAATTACGTCTTTTATTTATTTCCAATTAATTAACAATAACAATTAATTGATAACAGTAAATACAATATTTAGCACTCACAATTTATAATATAAGAAGAACTCATATTAATGTTGGAAACGCAACTCGACCCGCTTATATAGCAAACGACAATTGTTCTTCATTGCCGATGACTAATCGTTCACGGCGCCTCGATGTCTATCGACATTTCTGGAATGTTCACTATACTGCCTCCTTCTTTAAATTGTTGCGTCTCGCAACACGGACGATGGTTGTAGCGGAGACAAAGTCCCAGTCGGTTATTCCCTTTACGACGGTATACGGTCCTTTCCAAGCTCTTTGCAATTTCGGCACCCTCCCTGTGGACAATATAACTAAACAAGATCTCCGGGTTGATAACCACCCGCTTGGGTCTTTACTTTCATTATTATAGCTAGCTAACTGCATATTATCGCGAACTTTGTCCTGATTGGCGCCCAATTTCTGTCGCCGATTCTCCGCATACTCGTTCCGGCAGTTTTTAGGGAAATTTTTCGAAAAAAGAAAAATTCCGCCCGTCCGTCTGTTCCGCGTCTAACTCGACAACTAGAAGAGCTAGCGATGTTGAACCTTTGCCAATCGGTTTCTACGAGTTCAAGGATCAGTGCTATTGAATATGAGCCAGATTAAAAGTCTGGATTCCCAATACGCGCTGATTGGCAAAAAATTCCTCTACTGAAAATCGTATGCGATCGTGTTTCCTGTTCGGGTCTTGTACCAAACTGCAAATCGTACGGCCACCGTAGTTCTCGGTCAAACAGCACCGAAGCTGGGCCCTGTTGTGGTTTCCTGCACCCCAAAATTGATCGCCATCAGGAACAAATGCAGATGTTGATTACGCTGGTGGTCGGGCACAGCTTTTGACAAGTACTTCCCCATTATCCTATTCATTCGTTCTACCACTCCGTCTGACTGTGGGTGTGAAGCAGTGGTCCTGGTCTAGCGAGTGTCCAATAGTTGACACATGCTTTGGAATAGCGCCGACTCAAAGTTTCGTCCCTGGTCAGAGTGCAGTTCCAGGGATACTCCAAGTCTGTTATAAAGTTCTTATAACAGAACATCTGCCACAATTGTCGCATCGCATCTTGATGTGGTAGAGCATAATATGGTTCCATTTTCTGAAATAGTCCATGGCCACCAAGATGTATTTATTTCCAGAAGCTGTCTCTGGGAAAAGGCCCGCGATATCTATGGTTATTCTTTCAAATAGACTACTCACATTGTATTACCTCATTGGTGCCTTCTTCTTTCCTACTGCTCCGTTGCTTCAATTGCTTGTGGCAGACACCGCATCTTGCGTGCAATTCGTTTCCGTACGTTTTCGTCACTCGCAAATACCTTCCCGCTATACCGTCGTTATCCTAGTACTTCGGTATCACTATACGTCGTCTAGTATAAAAACCGTCAGAGGTAACCGCCCACTGCAAAGTTTATGTCTTTTTCTTCACATGGGTTAGATAGAAATGAAAATCTAATAGAATAATTTATGTGCCACAGGCGACCAGCTTTTACAGTGGGCGGCTACCTACGATGATTGACGTGACTGTTTTTATACTAGAAGAGCATAGTCGCAGACGTGCCATTATCATTTTCTATTGTACTGGGGCACAAGTCCCAATCTCAGTATACTGCTTTAACTTGGTCGGGAATGAGTTTAAATACATTAGCCTAACAGGTGTTAGTTGTTTGGCATTTACTAGCACCTTTCCAATTAAAATTCCTCGATCCATATTGGTATAATTTATTGGGTTCCATCACTCTCAAGCATCACTTCCATACATGCGACCATCATCGGCAGGTTGACATCATCCACAAGGGTTACGCGTAGCAGATCATGTCCTTCCTCATACGACGATATCATAAGTTCTTATCAGAACCACAGTCAAATATACATGGTTCGTTCGGGGTAAAAATTCTATGCAGCACTGATTACTTTTTCTCTTACTTTCTGTCACAGTACGTTTGGTACTGTTTTCTTTTTTATTACAATTATAAGCAGCGCCGGATTAACAATGGGGCACTTGGGGCACTTGCCCCAGGGCGCATTTTGAAAAGGGGCGCAACATTTGGAACAAATAGTGTTACTATATTAGGTAGCTAACAAACATTTAAATATCAGTCATATCAATTCTTATTAAACATTAAACTTGAAATTTAAACCTGGCTACTGACTAGTCTCGCACGCTCAGCACACATACATGACTCATTTATAAAAAATAACACGTAGGTATTATGTATCAAATGTCGCCAAAAGCGAATGAATGCGCTTTTGTTTTGAAAATGACCGACGAAATAAGCAATACATTCGACTTTCTTCTTACACAGCGAGTTAGAATTATTTTATAAGTCCTACATCACATCACTCTACATGGCAACCAATTCGTCCTTTTCGTTCTTTTAAAGTTTTAACGCGTAGGTACCGGTACAGTCGTGGAATTATAATTTGGTTCTAAAAGTTCTAAAATTTATAGACATATAGTCCGAGCTAAATCAACGGCTAGCGAAATGAGTTTGCATAATATGAGTGGTGCTAAACGGCGTAAACTTGCAAAAGACAAACGTGATAAATTAGAAAAATTTCTTGTTAAAGTGCCTACGTTAAGTTTTATTCAATGGTTAAGTGCTTTCTTTTCAAACGAGGATGCAGGGGCTCCTTCAAATTCAACATCAACAGCAGCCATCCTGGGAGATGGTGTTGCTGCTAATAATCCTGATAATGTAGTTGAAGCTGGTGTAGATCAAACTCATTTAAAATGTATGTCTTTTTCCTATTTGTTTATTATACTTAGCATGGGTATTTCGCAGCGGATCAGGATCATACAAAAAATGAATCTGAAACTGAGAGTTCCGAAAACATATTTCCGTATGAAACCGTATTACTTTAGATACAGATGTGATAATAGAAAGATTTTTTTCTATTTCGGTGTTACAATGAGAATTTTGTGCAACTGTTTTCGGGAAAAACAGTGTTTCAATGAGTTCCATTGGTAACATTGTTTTTGGTAACTTTTCATCTCTAAGTTGGCAGTTCGCCAAGACGTCAACGTCAAATCATCAGATGCATGTGAAATCAAATTACGTAAAATTTATGTGTTTTCCTTGATTTTTGGTACACGAAGAACTTAATACATTCCAAATCAGCAGTTTACACATCCACCATAAATAAATTTATCTACGAATAAAAAATTACACATTCACGGAATTTAAAGTTTCCAAATGTCAATGTTATGTTTATCTACGCCGCCAACTTAAAATTTGTCAACGTAAATGGTGTTGCCAACTTAAGACATATTAATTCTAAAGTTTCCTGTAGTTTTTCATAATTACTTTTTAATTAAATTAAAGCCCCGAAATAGAAAAAATAGTATGAAAAACACGTGTTACAATGCTTTATTGTAATACTCCTATCTTGTGGACACTCGTGGCTCCGCTTCGCTACGCCCCTCGTGCCACAAGATAGTCGTATTACAATAGGTCGCATTGTAAAACACTTGTCTTTCAATATACTATTGTCAAACAAGAGAAAAGTAGTTTAATGTATGATTTTGAATGATTTGTGATGTTTTCAATAAAAATTTACGATCTTGTGATTGTGTAATTGATAACTTGTTTATTACTCCCCTATCACAATAAATGTGCAAAAAAATATAAATTTAAATATTTTCGCTGTATTAATTTTTTTGTAAAGGTACTATGCATGGTTAGGTGAGTTGGGAGATGGGTGTGCGTGTGGGGCGCGTCTATGAAAATGCCCCTGGGCGCATTTTAGCTTAATCCGGCGCTGATTATAAGTTTTCATATACACTCGTAACTAGAACATAGCAACCAATACCAATATTCAAACTGCTGAAGTCAGCTCCAGAGCAATTTGTGGTCTTATGTTGAGTAGCCAAGAAAGTTTCCAACGCATACTTACAGTCCGGAAAGCTGTATTGTATTTTCGTGTTTTAATATTACGTTAACTGACAAAATTCAAAGAATAAGCGTTCATAAATTACATGTAGAAATACATGTAAGGCATACCTAGAAAATTGATTGTCTAAAACAGAATAAATTCTTGTATGTACCCCTTTCTCTGATATATTTGCCTCTGGTTTAGAGTAGGTAGCAATTAATCACCTTCGAGCCTTTAAACCTTTCTAATTAGGTACTTTTAATTAAAATGCTTTCGTTTGCAAGATTATTGTGAATACTTTATGCTGGCCACGAAAAATAATAAGCAGTAAAAATTAAAGCTCTTTAGAACAAGCTTCGCCGACTTCTCCCAATACTTGTGTTTACTTTGAGATTATTTTCACGTATACAAAAAAAAAGGATTTGTTCTATACAAGCGTTTACACTGCTATAAATAACGGAAAATTACTTAATTGTCTAACATAATATTGTTTACAGTCAGGGGGATGTAGGTAAACAAAATTTAAGAACACTTTCAGTCATTCATGAATAGGTATTTGATCATTTCAAGAGTTCACTAAATAAATTTCGGGTGGTGACAACGTACAGTAACAATAAGTTAAACAAGATTAATCTTATATCCAAACGGTATGAAAAATTGAACCAGATAACAACGAAATGTATATACAGGGTGACAATTTGAAAACTTACCACCCCCATATCTTAGTAAATAAACGAGATATTTAAAAAAATCAAAATCCGTTTCGGTAATTCGGAGGGGGAATCACAATGACATAGTTGGCGACGCACCCCATCACACCCCCTGCGCCCTAGCCACCCCAACTTTTAAATCTTAAATAGTGACTCCCCATGTGTGATACGTCATTGGAAAGCTCTGAAAAAATGCTTTCCAACCATACCAAACACCATTACATTTAGGTTAGTAATTATCGTGCAAATCAAAAAATAAACATGGAAAATCGTATTTAACTTGAACTTCCAAAGCCGACTCGACAGCAACTCATTTTTGATCGCCAGTTATAAACTATTCTCAAACTCTTGTCGAACCTTTTCAAATGTTGGTTTTACAATATTTCGACATTCTTGAATTATTCTCTGTCTTAGTTCGTCTATGTTCGCCGGTTGCGTTTTAAATACGATAGATTTCAAATGTATCTTATTAGTTTATTTTTTGATTTGCACGATAATTACTAACCTAAATGTAATGGTATTTGGTATGGTTGGAAAGTATTTTTTCAGAGCTTTCCAACGACGTATCACACATGGGGGGTCACTATTTAAGATTTAAAAGTTGGGGTGGCTGGGGCGCAGGGGGTTGGAGGGGGTGCGTCGCCAACTATGTCATTGTGATTCCCCCTTCGAATTACCGAAACGGATTTTGATTTTTTTAAATATCTCGTTTATTTACTAAGATATGGGGGGTGGTAAGTTTTCAAATTGTCACCCTGTATTCGTCATATACAGTGTGTCCCAGATCGGGTGGGATTGCATGTGTAACTTTCTTATTATTAAAGATAGAGAATTGGTTAAATGGGCAATGTTTTGCAGTTTTAGATGCTTACTTAAAATTTCCTTGTGGAAATGCAAAAAGTCGAATAAGTTCGACGTAAATTCCAAAAAACTAAAATTGGTCATTTCCTTTAATGTCTTATATCATCGAAAGTATAAGAGATATTTAAAAAAATTACTGTCTTTGATACGCCTAATTTAGAATTGATGTCAAAACAAAATTCAAGATGGCTACCTTTGAGGAACATTTACCAACTTCCTAAAGTTAAATAGGCGCCATATTGGATTTTTAGATTATTTGCTAGATTTTTAATCCTCTTTTTAACGAGCTATAATAGCATAAGATTGAAAATAAGATACCAGTTATATCAACAGTTTTTATATTTTAATCAAGTCAAGTAAGTACCCTTGGACACCTACTCCGCTATGTCAGTTTGTTCCTTGCGAAATCATTGTAGTGTCGATGTCGTTAGCGCTTGTAACGGCACAAAAAAACAGAACTTTGTCGTTGATAGAAAAATACGCGAGCTTATAATATTACAGGCAAAACTCAAATTACGAATAGTCTCAATCGATGCATACTCATTATAGCTAGTTGCTACATCGCCTCATTACCGCCACTTTCGTTTGATCACTAATTTCCGTGAAAACTACCCTTAAAATACCTAAGCTTTATAGAGGGTGCATTTACCGCGTGATAAAAGCACAAACTATGAGTTTAAAAGAGAATAAGGTTTAAAGAAAATCTCTTGCGCGGAAATGACTAAATAGAACATTCAAACCTACCTTATAATCTTGTTTTCGATGCAACGTACCGTGGATATCAAATAAGCATTTTGCTCTTAAATATAATATCATAAGGTGAAGCCTTTATATTAGTTATATGTATAAGTACAAAAGAAAGAAATAACATTTATTTCACTTCAACGAACCTCATTTCCATTTACTTCCAGCAAAAATAGACATTCAATATACATTAAGGTTTTCTTCTTACTCCTTCGTAAATGAGGAAACGAATTTCTCATTCGAATAATTAAAACAGGAAAGTTTGGAAGATTTCTCTGGTGTGTCATATTAATTCCGCTTCATAAAATGCGGCAGAAATGGTTTAAAAAAGAACAAAAATTGAATCGTTTAAAATGTATTCATTCGTTATCTCAAACTACTCGTTTCCCTTTTGGGAGATTGGTTAAGGGCAAATCACTTTATTTAATGTGTGCTGCGAAATAAGATCACCCTCCGCTTTGCTTATATTTATTTCTTTAACTGTGTCATATATTGCAATCTTTTGGGTGCTTTTAAGTGTAAAATACGTCAATATAATACTTGGGCCTAGTTGCTAGGGGCACCAGCAATCAGTTCTTGACGCAGGATTTCAAAATTTCATGTTGTAGTTATGAATATCTAAAAAGCCCAAATTGTCTGATTACTCAAGCCATAGATTAAAACTAAGAGCTCAACGTACCTACCGACGGAAATTAGGCAACGATCTCTACAGGGTTAAACCCTTGCAATTTGGGCGGCAAGGCAGTACTTTTTTCCGATTAACGGTCAGCGGGGTAGTGTCAGACGGTATTATTGATGGAACCAGCTTTATGCGCTGAATTTTATTTAAATAGGTATTGGCGGTTTTTAACCTCCTAAGAAGGGGTGAATTTTACTTCAACTGGTAGGACTAAAATTTAAATATTTTTAAAGGGGTATTCGATTTTCCCCTTTTTTATGCGAGAAAGAAACAGGATTCCCGTTGTTTTCTTCACAACCAAAGCAATCGAGTTGCCGAGTTACTTTTCGCATGTACAGTGAAGTCCTATTACAACGAAAGTTCACTTTGATTCAGAACGTTTAATTTGAAGTGCCCGCACATGTTAACTACGAACATACGTTAATGTTGTTAATGAACTTCATATGTTTATAATTAAACGTAAAACGACACTTACTAGGTAGTTATTTCTTTGACACATCGAAGAACAATCGGTACCTAGATCGCGGATAAACTAGACTAATTAATGGACGTGTCTGCATGTATTAAGTTCTAACCTTACTTTGTTCCATTTGATCCTAGAGGTAATTTGTTAGGATTGATTTGTATTACAGGTGTAGTTCCTCTTGCGAATTAAAAAAAAAACATTGAACTTGTGGATTAATATAGAAATAAACTTGTTTACGGTTTTTTTAAGTATTTGTAACTTTTTGATTGGTTAACAATCGTCCTCAAGGTCAAATTACTTTCCGGACTAGTCTAGTTCGAAGTATATCAAAATTGTTAAAAGCCCGCACTCGTAACTTCACTAAAAATTCAATTTCAACGTACACTAAATGGTACGCGGTGGAAAGTCAGCTCAGAAGAATTTGCGCACAGAGTACGTGATCGTTCGCTCGCTTTCCGCAATATGTTGCTTGGTATCGCCCGTTTTCGCCAGACGTACTTTTGTACCGTTCGTGATGAAGCGGTACATATATAACCTTGCTTCATTTTGGAGATTTAGGTATTTCTATTTATATTTAAATACAGTATGTTCGCTTATAGAGGTATTCAAGAGGCATCGACGAATTGTTTATTTATAATTGAATTTCTTGCAGCATTTGCATTGCTCTTGCAGGTTTGATAGGCCAACCGTTTCTTGTTGAATAATTGCACTTGGCACTGAACGATATGTTCGTTGTAATGTTAATTAACGTGAAGCTCCTAGCACTATTTATTTAAATCGGGAAATAATGAACATTTAATATTCATATTGTGGTGTGTCCCACGTTCGGCGTCAAATAAAAATACTCTGTGCAATGACAAACGGTCCCACAAAACACCTATCCAGCTAAATACAAATCAACCTTTATATTTTATTATTTTTCCGCACCCGCACCCGCACCCGCACGTTGGTAAGTGGAGTAAAAGACGGCACCCCACTTTTTTGACGGAAAAGCATTTTTAACGGACAAAACGCATTGAAAACTACTCACGAACTTTTACTAAATCAGTTTACCACGTTACAACTTAACTCTCCACACAACTTTATTACAATAATGATTAAATTACGGCTTCCACTAAACAAATAGAGCCCAAAATAACCGCGTAGCAAATTTCACGCACTCAAATCGTCACTAATAAAAAAAATTCCATGTGTAAACGTTGTTTCCCGTATTTGAAGGATCCACCATTTCCACCATAAAATAATCTCCTTCTTTTATAAATTTTTACATAAACCGCCAGCTTCGATAAAACGCTGCCGCGTCCCCACGTCCCCACTTACACCGAGAAACGCGCACTTTTCGTAAAATATCTCCAACTTCTTATCAGAACCACATGTGCATTTCACCTAATAAAACCTCTTATAAATCACACAAAAATTTGACCAGATGTGTCATACTTCTAGCACATCTAAATTGTACAATTTACGAAAGTGATAAAATTAAATCAAAACAATTACGCAACTGCACAGATTTTTAATAGGAAAAACAGATAGTGAAACACAAATTCAAACGAAAAAATCACACTTTGTGTTTATTCGTAAGAAAACCAACCGGATTCACTTTAAAGATTGAGACAGACATTTTACATGCAGGACGGCCCAACCGTGTTGAAGGCACCATCTTGCCTTTTATTTTGTGTTTACTTTATTTTTCTTTGACTGCGTTAGGTACACTAGTAAAATGGATGATTTACGATGACACCTTATAAAACGTTCTGGAACTATTTAGGAGCCCCAAGATCATTTAACGGTTTTACAGCAATGTTCTCCAAGAGCTTTTAACTTCACACAGCTTCTATACATTTGCGTTTTAAGAGCCAGCAATGGATTTCAAAGGTTCCCAGCAGTTTGTATGAGTCTTCCCCATGATAAAGTCCGATCTGATGACTCTTGAAATCTTTGCAGGCTTGTGAAATCTAAAAGAGGGGTCTTAAGATACTTCACGATACCTTATTGTTTTTTTTAAGAATATTTTGCGTCCATACATCTGCTAGTGCACAGTTTGTAATGGCCTTTAGGGTCTATAAGTACTTGTGAATTTGTAACGACGTATGTTTGTATGGATCAGTTGTACTCAAAGGTTTGGAATAGTGTTTTAAAAGCGTCTAGACTCTGTAAGAGCTTCTATGATCTTCCCTCTCGCCTTCCTTTAGATTTCAAGGGCCTTCAAAAGGAGTTTTCAATCGTCTTTGAGCACCCTTAATTATCTATTAAGAGACATTGAGGGTGGGTTTATACAATCATTATCATTAGTTCATAATCATTAGATCATTCAGAAATAGTCAATAGAAAAAAAGGTCTGATATAGTTGACTAGCGACACCTTTGCTTCGATTGGCTATTTCTTATCGATCTAATGATTGTATAAACCCACCATAACAGTCGTTAGGACGCTGTAACAAACCTTAATACGCTTTAAAGTTTTAAGAAACTGGCGAGCTTTTAAAGCTTTTGTATTTGGCAGCTTTCAAGGCCTTTAAAGGGATTTTTAGGAGCCAAAGAAGGATTTTGGGGTTGAGCCCTGAAAGGATTTATTAGTCCTACCGTTGTTAGTTTTACCAGGTTTGAAAAGGCCACCATGGAGTTAGTATCCACATTTAGCCTTTGAGAGCCTTTCAACTTAACAGGACTTTCTGTCCTCTTTTAGGTGTTTTTATGTAAAAGACGTGCTCTTTTTAACTCTTATGGTTGCGGAGAAAAAAATTAAAGAAGAAATCCAAATTTTACCACTTCTTTGGGGGTGGCTCCCAAACGAAACACGTTGGACTCTCGGTTTATTTGGAAAAAGTGCTGGTCTTGATCCCCTCTATTGCCAATTTTTTTTTACATAGGTCATGTAACACCCTGTATAATGTAAGTTGTAGTCACGTATTACCTACACACTTTGGATGTTTGAGCACCTACGGTAAAAACAATCAATCAAACCATTTAAATAGAACAATGTTGGAGAACTGAAAATCAAACCGTTTATGATACATTTTTAAATCGAAATTTGGTTATTAAACACGTTGTTTTTTTTACTCATTTCACCCAATATTTGATGTGTGTGGCCACAGTTAACAGAAATAATTAAAAGCGTGTAGTTTAAAATAATATGGTAGTTTTATGCATATTTTGCATGCTGCTAGCTGTGGGCGATGCAGTGTGATAAATAATAATCGAATTTTCGGTTCACCTAATTAAATCTCACTCTTTTGTATCGAAAATTATCATTATTATTATTAATTAAAGATAAATTAGTTTCAATAGTCGATTGAGAATAACTGATCCGTTAAAGGCAAGACTGTTAATTGGCTTAGAAATTCCAATTAGATTCTGCAGCATAACAGCTTTGAAAGTGCAAAATATAAGTGGAAGAAATTTTCTTTTTGTTCTCAAAAGAAAAAAAACGGGTTAGCTTTATTGTGTTTTGTAACTTCACAAATTTATATTTTCCTTTCAAGCTTCTTCCCTTTACAGTTGGGACAAGTTGTTACATTTCGCAGAAAATACAATCACATTGTAAAACTTTGGAATTCAGGTTTTTTTCGTGTATTAATAAATTGTATAACATTATGATAGAGGCAAATAAACGAAATGGACGAGATAATAAATGCGCTCATAAATAAAGACGAAGGGACAATTTTACTACGTAACTAAGCTTTGTGGGTTTTAAGCGTGGACTGAATTTCCAATAAACAGAATAATAAAAACCCAAGTTCCTATTACAAGTAATGCTTGTACCAAATGAACGATTTCCTGACTATTTATCATTACTTACATTTGTGTTATAAACAAAAATTGACTTAATATTAATGGAATGAGTATTGACTTGTGATTCATCATTTATATGCATAGTCTAATGAAAGGGAAATGTTTTTCCTTATGTTCTGAGTCTGCTTTAGAGAATTAAAAAATGTGTCTTCTGCATTGCATTCCTTAGTTCTTGCACTGAGAGAAAAGAAGGCATTTATTATTAACATAGTAACATTCCGACCCAAAAAGTTTGCCTGTAGCATATGACTCTAAATAATAACAATTGAATAATTGTAATAAGACAATATATATAATAATAACCCAAAGACAAAAAATTATATGATTGACTCAAATACTGCTTACGGTAAAACCATTTTCTTGACACCAATAAATAGTAAGATATGCATAAGGACATGGTGCCATTTTTTAAAAGCAACCTAGCTACGTCTTACTTATTAGTGAACATATACACTTAAGGCTAACTAAATATGTTTTTCTGTATCTTTAATATACTGGGAAAATAAATCACAATGCGATTCCAGCGATCAACTGTATTCTAATTATTAACTTACGAACGGTTGTAGTGAACTTTCGAATCTTTTCACAATGCTATAATGCAAGGCGTAATGTCTTGGAGCTATTCCATTGCGTTCTTGTTTGTACTTGGAACATTTACACCTAATACACCACGAATTAGATGTAAATTTAAATTACTGGAGGCCATATATTAAGGATCAATATGTTTTCCTTCGTACAAACAAATTATGCCTTTATTTCAAATGCGCTTTTCAAATGTAATAGATATACCTATCTTTGATAAATCTTAAAGCATGTTTATTAATTATAGAATCTGTTAGTGCTATTCAAGTATACTGAATGTGCACAGAAAGCAAACGTCTTCCTGGTAAGAACAATTAGGTTTTGTTAAATATAGTGACATAGTTGTCACTTTGCCTTTGCCATTCCAATTCATTATACGTGCTTTACAACTTGTGCAGCTTGGTCGACGTGTTTTATAATATGGAATCATCAATTGAAACACTATTAAACCCGATGGGGTTATGGTATATATATTCCCACATTTCAGGGTAAGTATCTAAACCTAAATCATAGGTATAATTTATACGCTCCTAAACGAAACTTACTTTCACAGATCCTTGAGCAATGTGTAGGTATAGCAGCCATGTTGATCTTGATGTAGGTACTGTTTATAAGATCTCTGCAATACTTACTTACTTTCAAATAATATCAAACAAATCAATAAACGTTTTATTACGATGTTACAGTACTGGACATTTCTTACATTTTATATTTTTTACTTAATAGTATGGTCTACTATATAATAATCGATTCAATTGATGTTATGCTGATAGGCAAATTATTATCATAGATATAGGATATACCTACCTAGCTAGGTATTTTGTATTATAAGAATAGGTATTGTTTCTGTTCTGTTTAGTATTTTGTAATTAAGATATAAAATAAATTGATATTTTACAAGGGATATAATTTATTTTAATCGTCGTACACGCTACCCAACAAGATCAAGATATGCATTAGATGAAAGCACAGTTCACTTGATTTTAAAAACAACTGTGTTTAAATTGAAGTAAGATAAGAAGTCATTCGGTAGTAAGTATTTCATAATGCATAATGTGTAAGGACTGAACATTTCATGTAAAACAATATATCATATGTGATAGATCATGTTTGTAGTGTTAAATATAAGTTACACTTAACATAAGATATCGAAGAGTTCCAAATACTTCAAACATATTACCAGTAAAAGATCTACATTTAGTTGTAATCGAAGTATATTTATTATTAACCCATTAGAGTTACATATAGAAGAAGTAACCTTTCACTTAGGTACTAAACATTTCTTTATATCTCAAATGCGTTACAACTACAACTTCAACGTTTGCCCATAAATAAGGTGCATTAATTGTTACCTATTGCAGAGTTTCATACAAAAAAGATACTTCACTATAAGAAATTGTTTTAGTTTCATTAATAATTCGGATGTATAACGCTAAGAAATTGTTTGTACCTTAAGAAACATTACTCAGAATCGCCTGTGAGTTCGGCAGAATACGAAGTTACCTTAGGATAAATGTAACCGTAAACGGGTACTTACAAGTAATTCTTTCTCTCAGTGTGGTGTCTGTTAACCTCTAGCACCACAAGTTTCTATAAATGGCGCCAAGTAGCGCAATTTTTAGTTTTTCTAGTGTCATTATAACATTTATACTTAATAGAACCCTCCACTTTCAGGGACAATGTTGAAAAAGTCACAACTACAACTAATATAATCATTTTAACCATACACTCGAGATATGCAAAACGAATTGTAAAGATTTCTATCAACTTTATACGCAATAGTTTAATGACACACAATTAAATGAACGATTCCGGGCATACTTATATTACCAATAAACCTTACATAAAGAAATAAATACCGAAGGCAAAGGTATTTTGGTCGAAAATTAAGAATCGTATTATCTAAATTAATTTAACCACAATATCAGTTGTACATAATATTGTAATTATCCTCACCTTGGGGACACCCACGCAAATTTTTAGCAAAGAAATTAAAAAAAATACAAATAACTCCGATTTCATAATGTTGTTTTAACAACCATCATCAAAAAGACACCTGCGTTGTTACAGTCAGCAGCTTAATGCCAATTCAATTAATGAAATATTTTACGCGAAGCGGGTCTGGCGACAATAAAACTTTTATTCCCAAACTGTTCTGGTTGATGAATCATATCTGAATAATCCAAAAGTAGCAAATTTAGTTCTCCGGCACCGAGTTTGTTTTTCAAACTAGATTTTTAGTCATAGAAAATGCATTCTTTGACATTGAACATTTGAATGCTTTTGTTAAGTTCTTTTTAAATAAATTTTCATTTCCATTTTTTAGAATTAACGAAAGGGCTTGAAAAGATAGGTAGACAGAAAGATATGAATTCCTCAGAAATCTTTCAGCCTAAAGGCTAATTTCAGTTTTTTATTAATGGAGATTTGGCTTGAACTTGTTCTATACATATCGAACATAGAAAATGTTATTACATCAGCGTAGGTCCAGTAACAAAGAACCCTTGGTTTATGTACATTAAATATTTATGCCTGTAAATAGTACTTGACTTTTATGTTGCTAGCCAAATGTTAAAACAAAGAAAAGGAAACACGGCCAACCAATTTACTTTCAAATCTACAACAAATAAAGGATATTGAGTGAATAACGACGTATTCTGAAAGGTAAAATAAACACGTTGTTTTTCCCTTATGTTTGTTTCCGTAGCGATGCAAAAACTTCGTCAAGAAAAACGTACCTACATCGCCAAGAATGTAGTGGTAAAAGCCGACCTCAAATCGCAACAAGCGGCGAACATTAATTATATGGGTCAAGATTCTAGTGCCCCTGCAATTGAATTTACAGATGGGTAAACTAAATTTCATGCGATTACTGACACAAGAGTCTATTTCCCTAATTATAGGAGTTAATTTAGTGTTTGAAGTAATTGGTTTGCTTTGCCCATTCATCGTTTAGTTGCAGGTTCGCAAATATAAAATGTGCACACATTCATTTATAATATAATTATGTACGTGTTAACTAAATGAGAAACAGGAGCGTGCATTCTGTTGTTTTTAATTAAACGCAGTTCTTATGGTGTCTGTTTACGAGATACTCGCCCTATTCTACTTGTATTTTATTACTGTAAGTTTGGTTTTTATTCTTCTACAACGAATTTTCGCAGTGGGCTTTAAAATAACAATTTCAAACAAAAACAACGTTTGCCCATGCCATGCCAATGTAACCTGATATAAACACACCCCTTATATCGGGCGATCAAAAATGAATGACTGTCGAGTCGCCTTTGGAAGTTGAAGTTAAGTACGATTTCCCATGTAAACAAAAATTCCAAAGGTGACTCGACGGTCACTCATTTTTGATCGCAATGTACAAGGCAGTTCTGATGTTTAGTGACGTTTCTGATTGTCAAACGTCAAAAACACGCATTTTTCCTCCTCCTACTATCATTACTCTTGACTTGACTTGTTCTACGAATACTTCAGTGGCGACGAGGACAATGAATACGATATTCGCCCGATTAGTAGAATAAAAAGAATTCTGTGAAATAAGGGAATTTACAAAATTGTCCAAAAGACGGAAAATCAGAAGCTCATTAAAACCTTAGATTAGGAAAGAGTATGGATACCGCGTATGCCGTACATCCCGTGTATTAATCGTGTTACCTTTTTAAGCAAGTCGGCCATTTTATATGTGGCACAAATGTCATTTAAATAACATCGTTTTTATGCGTTTTTGCCCTTAAATTGAGAGGAAATACACAAGAAACAACTTAAAATCATGGTGAATTGTGCAGATTGTGGATGCAAAAGTCGGAGTGAGAAGGAGGAGCCGAGAATTTCATTTCAGACGTAAATATTGAAAATGTGCCTAATGCCGTTACCACGTATTTTCCTATTTTTCGTCATAAAGCTTGTTCTTTGAATATTCTTCTTTTAATGTGTTAAAATTCATAGCTTAATGAACGACTAGACTTAATTTCCTACAACAGAACCAATCCCATGCATTCAAATTTTGATAACAAACGTCTTCAAGGGCGGAATTATTCAATAAACTCCATAGGCGTGGTCATTACCACTCCGCGTTTTTCAAAGAGAAATTTGGTACGGCAACAGCTTTTATTTAGTTTCGTTTCGTTTATACCCGTGGCTGATTAATAAATAGCGCAACGCACGAATTTCATTCGTATATTCAACGTGTTTTATTATTAGTTAAAAGTAGTTTGTTTTTAGGTACTGCTGCTACTATTCGCATTTACGGATGCTACGCCACTGGCCAATTTCATTATGTGGCAGATGGTAACACTATTGCTTGCGAATTATGCATTCATATTCTTTCCTTGTCTAAGATTAAAACTTTTTAAGCCGAGTTGAAAGCTCAACGAGAGGAAGCGAAAGCCGAACGTAAGGAATTGATTCAAATAATTCAAGATCTCAAACGAGCCCAGCCGATTGCCATTCAGTCACGTGGTGGAGATGAAAGAGCGCATGCGATGCCGCTGCGAACGACATCGGACTATCAAAACATCACAAAATCTCACCTTCGAACCATGGATTGAGCGTGTCGAAGGGGTTTTCGTTTCGGATCGAGCAAAGAGTCTTTCTTGATCAGATAAAGTGGCTAATCGTACGTTCGAAACTGTCGGAAGGAATTGTCCACGAAATGAAAAAAATGCAGATCAGCAGCTACCTCATCCTCGACCTCATCAAGCTTGTCCAATCTGACCTGGTGAACAATTCGGAGAGAAATTGGTGATAGATGTCTCCTGCGGAGTTCCACAAGGATCCGCCCTGGGACCAATCTTATGGAACATCTTCTACAACGAAGTTCTCGAGATATAAATCGAGTCAGATGTAGAGATACTGGGGTTTGAAGACGATACCGCAATCATAGTACGAGGCAGAACAATAGCGGTAGTGCAGAAAAGAGCGCAACAAACACTCGACCACCTGATTTAGGTGTTAAACTTGAAAAAATTAGAAATTGCTCCACTTAAAATTGAAATGGTTAATCTATATGGGGGTAAGAAAGACATGGAGATACATGTAGAGGGGCACCAAATCAGAGCTAAAGAACAAGCAAAATACCTGGGAGTGGTTATAGGTAGGAATATGTCTATGAGTGAACACAGAAAGTGCACAATAATAAAGGCCGAAAAGACAATAAAGGCGCTTAGCATCCTAATGCCAAAATATTATAAATGGACCGTCAGCTAGCAAAAGGCGGGTTATGTGCTCTGCAATCCTTTCAGTGCTTCTATATGCGGCGCCGATCTGGAAAGAAACGGCAGGTTTGCTAAAATATAAGAATATGCTCCTGTGCCGCCAACGACGCGTAGCCCTCCGCATATGTTGCGTGTACAAAACGGTATCAATCCAGGCCGCGCTAGTAATCGCTGGAGTGGTTCCTATAAACCTATTGATAATAGAAAGGGCATGAACGAAGAAGAAAAGAAATACACAAAACAAACACAATAAAAGCGTGGAAAAGGGAATGGGATCAACTAACAGGTAAAGCGGAATTTTGAAAAATGCTGATAAAAGACCTATAAGTAGGATGAACAGACCGCATGGAGAAGTAAATTATTATCTCAGACAATTCTTGACAGGGCATGGACAATTCGGTACATATCTACATAGGTTTAAACTAAGATCTAATGAAAAATGTATGTCCTGCGAAATGACAGACGGTGGAACACTATATAATACCGTGTACAAGAGGAGCGCAAGAAAACCAAAGCTATACCTGAAGAAATAGGTATAGAGAACATCATATAGACATAATGCTGGAAGAAGAGAATAAATGGAACGTAATTAATAACGTGATAACACAAATATTAAAAACAAAAGAAAAAGATTTCAAACGGGAGAAAATAGATGGAGCATAACCAGAACAACTAACGTACTGAAGAAATGCCTTGGCGGTACCGGTACAAATTGAACGGTGGAAAGAGAGGAGGGTTTTATGTGTATGCCTTGGAGACTCCCACACTACCACTCAGGTGTCCATTAAGGATTCCCTCCTCTCGTACTAAAAAAAACAGATATAATTGGCATATAAAATAGGCAAATGAAAAATAATAGTTATTTATGCATTAAGGGCATTAAGGCGATATTTATGTCGAGGGCGACAGAGCCCGAGGGCCTCCGGCCCAAGGGATTGTAAGTCGCCCGAGGTTTAAATATCGAGTACCTAATGCCTGAGGTGCATACAAAATTTTATTTTTCATCGTTGCAAATAATGCGCCTTTCCAATATACAAATGTATAATGATTATTATTGTTTGCCCAACATTAAAGTGCTTCATACGAATCAAGTAGTATCTGTTTTTATTAGATAATATAATTCCATCATTATATTTGACAGTCCGTTTGAGAGCAGAATGAGATGACATTCCATTATGCCCTCTCAATATGCCCTCGGACGTCATAGACTGCTTTATATATTTCATGTGACAGATATAATTGGCATATAATAGGCAAATGAAAAATAAAATCTATAATTTCCAAGGTTGTGATCTAAACGCCCTGTAAAATGACCTTATTAAAGTTCTTTGCTTCATTCAGTGTCAACATTTATTGAACCATTGTACCACTAGTGGTAAACAGAGAATCAAAAATAGTTCAATAAAACAAATTACTAAATAAAGATCGATAGATATTAAAGTCAAATATTTTGCCTTATTAAATTGAAATGCTACATAGTCCAATGAGAAACAATAAACCAATAAACACAAAAAATTGAGATGAAGTAAATAAATGGTTTCTATTAACGGAATGGGAATTTCAATTTGTGCATGTAATACCTACGCTTTGTTTCAATCCACTTCTGTGGTTTATAGATAATACACATACACATTGTACGGTATACACGTCTATGATACCTACATTTGCAATAATGATGCTTTGCATAGTGGTATAATTCAAATTGGATATGGCGATATTAAAGGACTCGTTAATTACGCCACAGATAAAATGATTACGCATACCATAATTAGCTGTAATATGTGTAGGTACTACTTAATCCAGCGTTTAGTAATATAGGTGTAAGTAAATAATAGTACATTATATATCAAGGTAGAGAAGTCCACTATTATTGCCTGAGCACCAAGATTACATGGTGTAAGGTGCGAAGGCAATAATAGACTTCTCTACCGTGGTATATATACTATTTTTTTCACTACTAGCACTTGAAATCCTCTAAATTAACATATTATATTGATAAGAGAGTTAACGGTTGGACAGAATTGTTTGTTTCTTAATTTAACATGTCAATCAAGTACGTGGAAGTACAAGTCAAACAGGCCGTATTTTGTTCTGTCATTGAGATTTTTCAAAGAGTAATTTCGTTCGAATTTTTTCAAAATGTGATAATTTTAGGTATGTAATTTCTCTGGAAATTGCGAATGGTGGCAATTATTCGTTTTAGAGAACTTGTCTAAACGTTCATTGAGCGAAATTTCGGGTTGTGTTTTCTAAAAGTGACAGCGTGACAGTTCTCATTATTGACTACTAGTTAATAATAAAAAATTATTAACCACTTTGAACAAATGCCGAGAAAGCCTACTTTACAAGTGGAAAAAAGGTTAATAATCATGTCATCAGACGCTAGTAGTGAAAAAAATCATTTATTAACCTACAAATTTCGTGGTACCTTATGAGATTATCTTGTAATACGATTAAACATATAAAAACATAAAAGTCCGGGCATAATTTACTAAAAAGGTCTCATGACATTTATATAAAAAGCCGCACTTCAATAGACATTAATCAGCTAGCAGCATTTTTCATAAGCTTTTCGTTCGTTGGGTTTTAACCCTTGAAGGTTTTAACTAAAATAATGTAAAATTGTAAGTAAATTCCTCCATATAACCATTCTTAACGCACTTAGACAAGTGTGTTATTCGCACATACGATGAGGAACGAAGCATAAGCGTTTATATCCGTGTTGGACCCCCCAATTTCATTAAAGCCTTGTTATGGAAAAAGGGATATTTGCTTCCATTTTTATTGATTTTGCTTCTCTTTTACGAACAACAAAGTGTCATAACGCATGTTACAAAGTGGCAATTCAACGGGGTTTGTACAATATTTCGTTCGTAACGTTTTTTCATGACTGATCTTGGAAAATTTTATTTGTGTTGGAAATACTGAACGTTTTATTACAATTTATTGTGCTCTCTTGGTGTTCCCGTTTCAATGTTTATTGACATCGCAAAGGCACCTAGACTATGTTACAAATTTGAAAGAAATTGTTACAATGATATAATGTTACCTAATAATTATTATTGCTTCGAGATAAACATTATTTTTATTTTATTTTATAGGTAAAATGGGTAAAAAATTAGTAATTGAAATCACCAAAGACCACCTGAACCAAAGCGTGCGTAGTTGATCATTGAGTATACAGTCTGTTTCAAATGAAGTTGCTAACTTTCTCAGTTGTAGAGTTAGAAAGACGGTTAAATTTCTAAAATTGTGTATTTTTGTCTACTGATTCCAAAACTGTACATAAAAAACAAAACAACATCACATTTTGCAGATAATAACAAAAATGGGGCTATTTTATATGGAACACCCTGTATATTATTACATCATGTGAGTCGGCTATACGCTGTTCACCCAACAGAAATAGTTAAGCCACTCCTACAAAATTTGGGCCAATGTAAGCAGCAACCAGTTTTACAACCACAAAATTATACAAAGCGGAAAATTTGAAAAATCAAATTGAAATGTCACTTGCTGAAGACTAATTATGGCGCTATCTCTCTGAACATAATTCGTGGCAAAAATAGTAAAACCTGCAAACTGTTAAATACATGTAAATATGCAACATAAAAACACTGTTTATATTGAGAAAAGTACAAAAAAGTATTATTACAGCAGCACAAAGTTTTGAAATTACAAGTGCACTTGAATATAGACAAAGGTACATAACAATTTAAATCCTGTATCGCTTCACTCGGATTCGGACTCCGTTGATGTCGAGTCATCTCCCACATGAATTACTAATGGCTCCACTACGATGTCCATTAAAATGTCAATTTGCCACATTTTTTCCTCTTCACTTTGAGCATGGCGAATTGCGTTCTTCCAATTTTCAGCAGTAACATGTTCCACTGCTTGTTGAAATAGTGGACGTGTAACACTGCCAAAACTTTACTCAGGGTAGGTGGTTCATTTCTTTCAAAGAAAGAATGAAGCAAACGTCGAAGAATACTTTTAGTTCCGGAATCAATATTGTCCAAAATTGCTCGTGGTCGATATTTTTTAGGTGAATGAAGTTCGTGTACCTCTGTATACTCCCGAAGAATCTTGTAGACACTCGGAATGCTTACACCTAAATTACACAATAATAAGTAAAAATGAATGTGCCTAAGATGAAAATTACCTGCTGCTTTAGCCGTAAACTCAACTTTATCCGTTTTAGATACCTCCGGGTTGTCTTCCGAATATGCCTTGAAGATATTTAAAATGCCAGTTTTGTCTTCAACTGAAAAGTGCTTGGCAGAACGTTTTTTCGGTGGAGAGAAAGCAGCACCGGCGACATTCATGTTTGCGTACAACTTTTCTTGATCGCGAATAATATAACCCTAAAAACAGGCATGTAAAAATCGTGTATAAAATTTTATAATTTATTACTCACCTGACTATCTTTAGAATACACCGACGAGTCTTTATAAAGACTATTTTGTGTGAATAAAGGAGATTAATGGCAAATTGACGCAAGTAAAGATGTAAAAACGTAAAAACCGACAGAAACGCAATAGGCAAGATGACAGATTACCCAATTCGGCCAATTCGCCTTACAAGTGTGATTGTGGCTTCAAAAATTACACCAATAACAATGTCGTATTCAAATGTGGCGGTAATTGTTGAGGAGGGGCTTAACTATTTCTGTTGGGTGAACGAACTATAGTACACGTTTAAGGTACAGGCTACGTATTGCAAAAAATTTAGAACTCTAGAAATTATATTAAAAGTAGTTCAAAAACGCAGAAGTGGGGATGTACGGACGGACCAAGGGAAAAACGGGTGGACATACAAAACGCAAACAACAGCACATTTTTTAATATTTAAAAAATGCGCTAATAATGTATAAATAAAATCGTAGTGGAAAAACCTTTAAATTTTTCGTTTACTACCACCCTTTTTACCACCCGCGTGTTGGTATGTAGTAGCATTGGGGTAAAAAATAACTCCCCACTTTTTTCACAAAAATCCACGTTTTGAAGCACCAGGAATTCGAATCAAACAAAATATTGATGATGATCGGTCCGTCGGTCGCCGGTCTGTCGGTCTGCCGGTCTGTCTCTGTATGTACTCTTATTTCCGGCTAAACGGCTGAATCACGCATGTGCAAATCTGTAACACACTCATTTTCGGCTAAACGGCGCAACCGATTCCAACCATTTTAGATTTTAGCTCTCGGTTTGTTGTCTCCCTCCCTCCGAAATTTTCAAATGGAAAGCATATATTCACTATGTATTAATGGAAAGAGCATAAAAAACGGATAAAAAATGAACATTTTTCTAAAGTGGTTTTTTAGGTTTTTTTAGAAACATTTTGCAAGTAGGTACAATTTTTCATCCGTTTTTTTATGCTCTTTCCATGAGCTACTAAATATCCCTAAATCGTAGACGTAGAGTACCTTATGTACAGTACTTATCTGGAATGGATTCGATGATGAAGAGCATTACGCTTAGAACAGAGCATTGGAAGTATACCATTCTTCAAAATACATAATGTATGTAATGTGACCCGGAAAGACGTAGAAGAGGCAGACGGTTAAAAAATATGACTTAATAGGAGGATGTAAATAGCAGTTAAAGCAGGCAAAAATGAAAGAGACGACGTGAAGGAGTTATAAAACTGGCGGTAAAACGCTTGAAACGAGGAACACAATGGGGTGTTATTATTGTGTTTGGAGGGTGACAATCCAATCCACCAGAGATCAAGTCAAGTCAGTTCAGATACCAAATTAAATACTAGTTTATTGTTGTCAAATATGAAAACAAACTCCACGATTGGATGGCGTACACAAAAATATTCAAATATCAAAATTTTCAAAAATCTTAGTAGCTTGGCTTTACACCTGACAGATATCAGTTTTAACCCCCAATCAAGAATGATCGACTTAAATTGATTATTGAATTTTAACAACGCGTTTGAAAATTCCAAGGTTACAACATATACGAGGATCATTCAATAAAATATACGGGGCACGTTAACAATGCTTCTAATGAAGAAAATAAACCGTTAGAATATATTTTAAATTTGTCCTTTTGGCAATCTTTCTTTAACCATTTCAAATCTTTTCAAGATTCAAAACATCTAGCTAGATGGTTCCACTATCTTATTATTTCTAGAGTAGTAAATTTAGGATTCATTACGGTATTTTAATCTAGTGTATTAGTGGTGTGTTTCTAATACAAAAAATACTCATGAGCCATTCCCACCTTTATTAGAGATGTTAAAAAATATTCAAGACTGTTTCGGTAGAATGGAGAATGAGCAAATTTGATCGCCCAAGTAAATTGCTACCTTTAACCATCTGCCCCGACCTCTTGCAGACTCCAGCTCATATTTTTATTTAACACAAAACAGACAGTATTCTGATAAATCTACGTAGTACGTGAAAGACTGCCAGAGTATATCAAATTATAAACTTTCAGATTGTGCGGCTCGAACACTTAAGGAGCTCTTTTCTGTGAGCGAGTGTTTAAACAAAAAAAGAACATTTTCATTATGACGCCCTACTGTAATAATTTAATTTCTTTCGGTGTGCGTTTACACGAAAATTTGTTAAAAGCGTTTTATATAAAGTTCTTTAATTTCTATTTACGTACAAAACGAATCTTTGTAGAACATTTTTACGTGACAAATGAAACACTGTCAGCAACTGCTGTAAAGGAAATTGAAATCTCATCGTGTGGCCCTTTTAACCTAATTTCATAAAAACGGCGCTATGAACTGCCCTTTATTATTTTTAAGTATTACGTTAAGGATCTTAAACACACATTTTCTATCGCTTTTATCATAAAACGAAATTAACTTCTGTTTTCTGAAATGTCATTTATTTTATTAAATTTATTGAGCGATCCAAACATACTTTCAAGATAGTCACCAGATAGCAGATTTCAGAGAATAAGAGGCTCCGTAAGGTTTTTCGATTTTGTAATCTGAGCTTCTGGTGATAACACAAATGCAATTTTCCTCACAAACTTAATCAAACAAAACAAAATTACGGTAAACTCCCTAGCGAAAGGTAACTTACCTTGCAATTAAACGAAGCTGTGAATAAAAAAGCAAAAGCAATAGATGCGGTGTGGTAAACTTAATGTAAAAGCAAAGTTTAAAAGGTATGAATGGAAAATTTATGAAAAAGCTCAAACTTTAATGTACTTATGACCAGCAAAAATGGCAAAGATGCAAAACGCAAAAGATCCTCTTCAAACAACGGTTTTACTTTTTATAAAATTCGGCCATTTCAAGTAGGGAGAAACAGGAAATCCCGCTCAGTCCGCTTAAACCTTCGAGATGTTCAACTTCAAACAAATTAAAACTGTTTTCTTTCCCAGACATCTTAAAAATACGAGACGGTGTCAAAATTCAAGTTAGTTAAGAGCGTTTCTTTTGAGATAAGGCTCAGCTCTATCGGACGGTTTTTTTCTGTTACTCATTTAAATGTCTGAAGCGAAAAAGAGGTAAACTTTCTCTACCTCTTTTCCGCTTCTCTGCTCCTAGAAGCAATACTTCGCTGTTTGAATATGATCAGCGAAATGGAACATTTGATTTACGTTCAAAAAGGACTAATTTACCTACGGGAACAATTTGAAAACGGATGAATTAAATAGGGCATTATCGGCGGCTACGAAAAAACCTTGACTTTTTCCTGTTAATTCCAATTCCTAAAACTAAATTATATGTTCACAGCTATGGTCCTCGTAACAAAGCGCTTCCAGGTCGAGTCCATGGACCGGGTGTTCCTCGACGCAGGTAGCTTCAAGCAGCTTCGTTACACACTCCCCTTCTTCCAAAAGAAAAGAGTTCAACTCTTTTCGGTACGCTATCCTAAAACAAGCAAAACCTCGGGACGGGTAAAACGTCAAATTATTATTATTATTATACCTGCCACCTTATCGATACGGCTTTAAATCGTTCATGTGAACTTTTGGAACTTTCGTTGGCTCGGACGGATATCTGAGTGGAAATACAAGCGAGGATTCCACTTTGTGGATCACATACGGACCGGAGTACTTCAGCGCCGACTGCGCAGCATAGCCCAAGGCAGCTTTTGTCAAAGGGTGGTCTTTTCGGAGGACCAAATCCCCTACATGTGGAACACACCCTGGAGATTATTTAGACGGGTACGCTGTTCTGAAATTTCGGCGGTTATGTCGGTAGTAGTATCATAATCACAATCATAATTTTTATTAATCCAACATATTCATTTTGTCAGTGTGTTTACGAACACAGTGGGTTTTAGAGTTTTGTGTCATTTGAGCAAGCCTAGTGCGAAAAATCGTAGTGTGACAGTCTCATCTATTTTTTCAAGTATTAAGCGCTGAAGTTCTGCGTGACATTTCAGTATTTCGTATTTTTGTGTGGGTCCTACTAGGCTACCAAGTAGATTACGCATCAACACTACCAGAAAAATATTCTTATTATTTTTCACAGCCCCTAAAAACCTACTATAATGGTGTTAAAATAAACACAAACGAAAGTTCTTTAAATATTTTATATGGATCGTTGCCCTATACCCGCGATTACAACTTTATTGTTCGATGCTCGTAAAAAATGTAGGTACAATATAAAAAATGCTACTAAACATTAATCCAAGTTCAATCAATAATAACAAAGGGAAAGCAGTAGTGAGGGTTCGTTATGGCTCACTTTAATTACAATCGTTGGAATAAATCTAGCTTTGGTGCACATATACTTGAAGACAACCACCGGGTAGACAATGGCAAGTATGATAAGAAAGGTACAGCAAATGCTTATACTTGGCAAAATTCAAAGTAATACTCGTAACGCCTTGAAATACTGGTCGTTTGACATGAGTAGTATGTTATAGCCGTTTCTAAATATGACCTTGAGATTACTAAAAGGGCATTGCCTTCGTTTCGGGTCGGTAAACTTGTGCTTCGTGTCGTGTCGTTTAAACTCGTGCTGCTTAAAGTGTATTAACCTCAATATGGCATTGACCTTTATTGTGGTTTAAATTGTCCGTGAGAATGACCTTTTCTATTTAAAGGTCGTTCACCTTAAAGGCACTGACCTTTTGATAAAAGGTTATTGACCTCGTTGTCTGTTCTTAAACCCTTTAGCTTAATGGTTTTGATCTCCGCTAATTGCGCATAGTGGGGTGCAGTAATTATATAGCCCACTCGTCGTGTAGATCAAATAATCATGGCATGGCTAGCGTATGCTGAGCAATCGTGGATCAAGGCGATAGATTTTGTAACAGCGGTAGAACGCCTTAAGCAAAAGTTTTCGGCGTTAGTATTTGACGCCGAACATGAAGCAATATATGGCAATGGTGAATATAGTGAGGAGGAGTGTCTGGCCATCGCTAAAAAATACGAGTTGGGCGAAGAAATATGTGAGAGTTATTTAAACAGTAAAATATGTGAAAAATGTGTAGTAGTACGCAGATTGATAAAGGCCAATTTAGAACAGTTTATTAGTGAGTTAAGTGATTGGACTGAAAATGAAGAAGAGAGTTACAATTGACGAAACACGGAATCAAGTGTACATAATGGTAGCGTGGTCGTTTGCTTACGGTAAAGCACGAAGAGGTTCGTGGGAAACAGTCGCGCTCGATAGATTTCGTTTCCGAAATAAAATCGAACAACTTAGTAGAGTTTTGTCTTCGGTATTAGAGAAAAGTCATCGGGACAAAGTCTATCGTGAACGACTCGCCTCCCCTCCACAACGTTAGCAATATAAGTGTAACTGCAGTAGTGCTTAAAATCATTCCGACAGCGTGTACGCGAACTGGTTAAAATGGATCTTGATACACTCAACAATACCACTTTCTGCAAGCCGTTCAAAAATGTAAAAGACCTGGAGGTGGGGGAGAAATATCGAATCGTCGGCATCGACACAATCAACACAAAATATGGTGACCGGGTAGTCGTGGAGACTGGAAACTTTAAATCTATGCTTCCCTTACGTTTCTACAACTACTTTAAGGAGGATAATCGTTTACAAACATTCCAAGCCTCCTTAGCCAATAAAGAGGTATACATAACAAGTGCTGGATCTGCAGGGCAAACGACTAACTTAAAGTTTATGTAAATAAAATATTTGTGTATTAGAAATGTAAATAAACATGGTATATATAAAAAGGAACGGATTCGTTTTATTTCTTTCTAGAAGGCTTCAGTAGATATTTCCGTTTCCTGTTTCAAGGTCCGAGCACACAAGGTAAACGGTTAGAGAATGGCCTATTCTGGACCACTCTTATTGATTTTTTATCGATTTTTGAAGCGCTATCCTGATTTATTGATTGATTATCGATTTCGGAGGCAACATGCAAACTCACTGTCCTTGTGTTATTGGTGATTGTCAATTTTGGGGGCATAGATATGTGTCTGTTGTGTGTTATTGATTTTAGGGCGTGTGTATAGCGGAATGGTATGTTTCCTCCTCGTGTTAATGGGAACTGAACTCGGGACATTCGCGCCATTTTAGTGGGAGTGTGTCATTGACCACTTTGACTGCAATTGTTGGAGAAGCAGGACTTCTGGAGCTAAAGTTTGATGTCTTCAAAATACGGTAGTGTAATTGACTACAATTGTGAGTTAATAGCCTGGAAAGCTAACCTTGAGCTCTCACGATGCTTACCGAATGCCTTCGGAACTTTTTGTGTTAGAGGGGCCATAGCGAATAGCTAGGGCTCTCTTGTATACCTACAGGATTTTGTTACTGTGGAAGTTCGTCGGTGTTGCAATCGGAGCTCTACGTCGCAATCTTTTAATCTGTATGAATAAGGCTGTCAACTCAGATTGGCCGCTAGTGTTGTGGGTATTGATCTAAGAGGGAAGCGACCTCTGAAATTAAAAGGTTGTTGGTCTCAAAGTATGAGACAATAGTGTTAAGTGTCATTGATCTCTATTCTGAGTCAATAGCCTCGAAAACTAAATGTCGTTATCCTCAAGTTGGATAGCATTGGCCTCTAATGGAAGTCAGTGTTCTCTAGCGCTGCAGGTGGTTAACCTTGATCGGTAGCCGTAATATGTTGGACGTCATTGAACTCTAGGTGTGGGCCACTGCCGCTAAATGTCGTTAACGTCAAAGGATCGACAGCTCAATACTATGCGGTCGATTGCAAATGTGCTAGTGGTGGGGACTGTATGTGTTAAGAATAATATTAAGAAACCGTTTGTGGATAGTATATTTCAAACAATCGCGGAGACATCAGACAAGAATCGTGCGCCGCAATCTATCGCTGCAAATATTCGAACTCTCGCAGTAGAGTTTCAAACGTAGTTACTTTAGGATCAGTCCTGACAGAGTTTCAAACCTAGTTACCTTTCTGGTGACTTTTTGATTTAGAATCGATCCTATATAACGAGAGATGGAGGACTCTCAGACTTTGCAATCGATACAAAGCTCAATTACAACACACATAAACAGTTTTCCCCAAGCATTCGATCTCCTTAAAATGAAATTAGTTGACACTAGTTTAAGTAAACTGCGAATACTAGAACATATTATAATCCAACACGACAAATTTGTGAGGAATGCTAGAGTTATATTAATTTAGCTAGTGACGTACATCCAAACTTTCCAAAAATATGATAGTGAAATCGCACTAATATAAAATCCCTAGAAAAGTTACTGGAGGACCGACTCTAAATCACACTTAACTAACGCCCTTAGAACAAAAAAGTACTAGAATTGAATGTCAAATGCCAAATGGGAGGCTAAAAAGTCATTGACAAGAACCCCAGCATGCAATCGAAATCAAACTGGTACTTTCGAAAAATACGTTAGTGATGATTAATTTCGGACCTAGCGCAATGCATTTTCAGGTGGTCTAGAATAGAACTCACTAGTTTGATCATCATTGCAGCAGTCAGTTGGAGGGTTATAAAAACACACAAAAATGTTGTTTATTTTCAAACAAATATCCACACAAAATTTTGGAATGCTCTACCTCGTAAAGGAAATTTTCGACACACGATCCACAAGTGCCGCTTCGCAATAGTTCTGGTTCTGCAAAAACTGCTATTAGAATAAACTTTTAAAAAAATTTTCAGTCACCTTTTTATAATTATACCCAAACGTTTGCCCAAACGCGTCGGTTGCAAAAATGTTTCATTGACCGGACATACGAGGTTGAAATTTAATCCCTTATTCACCAAAAGGAGTCCGCAATTGTCCGCCCCATCGCCGCCTGGCCGTAGTTCCAAAATTCGTATTTAAACATTCTAGAAGAAAAATTAGTTAGTTAATGTGGCACGCAATTGATGATGGAGTGATGTTTAGAATGAAGGAAAATTTAAAAATGCAGATTTTCCCACCAATTAGCCCAGCTTTGAAAAATGGAGAGCTTACGTTTATAAAGCCAGTTTGAAACGCTACAGGCTACTTAGCAATTTGAAGTTTTTGTAAAATTCCCTTTCCTAGCAAATAGCCAGTTAACAGCAGATTGAAAAAAGTTCGCAATGAACATTCCATTGAAAAATGTCGGTCGCTTAATAATTTGCGTTTGGTAGTCTTTATGCAAATAAATGTCCATCGTAACTAAATTGTGAACTACCTTACGTGATAATTATACACTTCTAAAGAAGCTGAATGTGCATACCTGGTACGTCTGTTAACGCCGTTCACACTGAAGAATTCCATAGAAAAGACTTATGTAGGTATGGATGTTTTTTATAGGGATTCGATCCGTATATTTCCACTGGCGGCCCCTTAATAAAATCGTAGGCGTAGGTATGAAATTAGAAAAAAGAAAAATATGTAATATCGTATACAGTCCGATTTGAAGAGCTTATTTATTACCTTTGCTAATGCATGACTCCTTATTTGCCAAAAATCCCAAACGACATATTTATAATCCAAATTGTTTCACAAATGCACAAATTTATTTCGCCCATCGTATGTACTGTCGCGAGAGCGCGGTAACGACTCCTCTCTTTTTTAGATGACGCAATGAAATCTTAAGATAATGCATTGCGGTTCCACGTAATCTGCATAAATGTAGGCATTATGTGCAGTAGGAAAACTCGTAATACGAGGGATGTCCAAATTTTTACAAACAGCGCGAGCCATGCCTGCAATTAACTAACTAATTGGCCACTTTCCGCTGTCGATACAAAGATACTGCATTGAACCGTACATCTAAAGTTAAGGGATCCCAAATTGCGCATTTTTCCTAATTCATAATAACATACGAGTACATTTTTTCGATATTTCAGTATGTACCTAAGCATACCTATACGTATTAGGTACACCACCATGATTTTCGTGTTTGAACCGTTGGATAAGTGGTTTCTCGAATGGCAGGATAAATTTATGGTAGACCTCTTTTTTTGCAAACACACGCTGCTAAAAAGTACCTCTAGTGTTCACCCTTCGCCCCGTAAGCTGAACCAACTAAATTACTAAACAATTGCATCAGTTGACGTTGACATCATACGCGGTTGTATGTACCTTAAAAGTGGGGATAAAACGTATGGGTTATGTATCTGTGTATCCCACATGAAGAGGGTACCTACCTACAAAAGTATCATATGCCGAAAAACCGATAGTAAAATGCACGATATCTTTTATATCGAAGTTGGGATACATTAGTGCCGTATATGTATGTGCATTTATTGTATGCGGATCGTTCGATACAGTATACATTTTTTTTTTCTAAGTGTAAGCTTAATTTATGGCATTCAACGTTACTAATCATGTTTTCACGTATTAGTCACGGCCAAACTTCAAATTACGGTTGATGGGAACTTTTACGGTAAAGTTTTATAAATCGTATCGAAATAACAGTGGAGGCATGCTATTTAAAGAACTGGAAACGGAAGAGGTAACAGGTGAAGAGATTGAGGCTGTGGCAATACATGAGCTCTTAATTTTTGAAAGCTGTGATAATTCCATCAACACTTCCGAGGGCTTCTTTTTGCGTAGAGGAACCCGCGCCACCTGATTTTGTTGGCGTTGATGCAAGTCCTTTGGAAAATATTGTAAATATCTGAGGTAGTTCCCATATAACCAGCGCCAATCATCGCGGTCTACCGCTTTCAACGTAGGAGTTGGAAATATAGGCTGTAGCGATGCTTTCTATCAGTCCAGTAGTAGTTCTCGAAACAGTTGGTGAATCAGTAGCAGAAAACTGGTTATCGATATTGAGGTTCAAGGATTTAAAACATACAAAACGTCATTTACTCCAAAGGATTTAGCGGTATTTAATGGGCACCAACTTGCAGATTTTATGTTCAAACCTCCGTTTTCATTTAGCAGCTTAGATGTGAGCTACCAGAGAGAGAGAGAAGCAATCTGGCCGATTAAATGGGAAGAAGGACATACGCAGGCACACTTATTTTCAACTATAGTGCGCCTGCTGGTATCACCAATGGACGCTACATATGTCAAGGGAAAGGAGAAGGTAGAATTTATACGAAAAACCTTATCGCAGGATGTCCTCGAGATCAACGAGAAACCTGCACTACCTAAATTACAATCCAACTGTTTATATCATTCCCATTCTCAATGTCATTGTGCATTGTCAAACGTGTACTACATACATAACAATCTTACAATGACATAATTTTTTACTAAATAAAGCGGAAAAAGTATATAACATTTATTCTTTCTCTTAATACCTGTAACCGACAGCAAACCTTAAGAATTACAGTTTTTTGGGCAGCAGAGTTCTTAGTGACCATCGGCCTCCCAAGAAGAGAGAGATAAGCATCTTTTTTGAGACGGAAGCGTGTTAAGTTTGATCCAGGTAAAATCCTGGTTTGCTGCAATTATGGGGATTTAGTGAGCAACCCGTTCAATTTATATTAATTCTGTTTTACCAGGTAATGAAGACCTAGTTAACTATGTACAATCCCTTATCGACTGTTGTTCTTGCCGCTTACACTACGAACACTTCGAAATCTAGTTCAAGAAATTTTTGACGTTTGACTGCTTTCCTTTTAAGCCCTGTACCTATGACTCCGTTGACTTGAATTTTAAAAAGTCTTTAAAATCAACAATATACTTACGTGATGCTATATGAGAATGATTGTAACTCTTTGCTAGTACTCACTAATTATTTATAGACGAGTGCATAAATGATTGTAGGCTATATATATATCAGGGTTCAGTGGAAGAACAATCTCTGGAGATTGAACTGCGCCCTGAGGTTATCTTATAGCAAGTAAGATAATAAAGGCCATTATTATTATTATTCTTATTATTTAAATTTTGATCACTCTTTTACAGGATGTTTTAGCTGTTAAGCTGGATTCACATGCATACGAAATCCGACGATACTGTTTTCCGAAAGGCGTATGATTGGTCAACAATTTCAAATGTCATGAGGGGAGCGAAAGCCGCATGACAGACTCATTCGACGATGCCGAGGGAAAATTCTCAGTAGAAGAAGTACAAATCCAGTCGCACGTCACGATCGTCCACATCGCACCACAGCAGGAAAACTGCCTGTGATAAATACAAAGACTTCGTGATGGCAGTTCCGGCCAAGCACGTATAACCTGATTAACCCGGACATTCATCTTAGCGGGGAGGAGTGATATAAACCATTGAAATAAAAGACTAAGGAAGGAGCTTATGTAGCATTAGCCAGGACCCTATAGGCTTCTCAATATGGCGGACGTTCCTACGCACAGTGGCGTAAATACATAAATAATAAAATAATTTAGTATATTTAATTTTTTTGGCGGATAGTACTGAAATTACATACATTTTACTACATACAGATTCATTACTTCTTTGATAAACAAAATCCATCTCGCCATTCACTGTCTAAAGGAAATGTGAAAAATAGATGTACCTATTTCAATATGTTGTTTTACGCCTATTCCTACGGCAATGTATCACAACCAGTAAAATGAATGAAATTAAGTATCGTGAAAGAAGACCATTTAAGAAATACTAACATAGTTATCACCTATGAAATGTCATTTTCGTTTCTTCTATAGCTTTTGACTTTGTTATATTACACGATTTACAGCTAACCATTGTGTTTCATTTTATCGTAAATGTCAATTAATTGTCAAATTCGGCCATATTGAGAAGCCTAATTGAATCCCGACAAGCATACGTTATATGAATGTAACCCTCCTTCCTTAGTCTTTTATTTCAATGATATAAACACACGGTAACACAAGGCGGCTTTGATTTTGGCAGACAGTTCTATTTTTATGTCAAACGTTTAAACACGCATTTTCGTTTTTCTTAAATAATAAAGTATTCTAAACTATCTTAATTTACGAATACTTCAAGTTTCAGCACATTAGTTCTTGAATCTCAACTTGTTAGAGAAATTAATTTTGATCAAGTGCTAACAACCTTTGCTAATATAAGAAAATCCGAAGAGTTAAATTGTAATGTGTTTTTGGTGAACTGGAACAGGTAGTTGGGTAACAGGTAACAGGTAAACTGGTGTAACTGGTTAACAGGTAACAGGTTTCTCAATAAAAGCTCTTTAGATTAACAGCTGTTCAATTAGAAAGCTGTTTCATTTGAAAAACGGAAACAATAAGCACTGGAAAGGTGATAAAGCCCCTATTGATATCGTCAAAGTTGAGAAAACAATGTTTTAACAAACGACATTTACTGAAATCTACCGCGCAAATTCTACAAAAAGATGTTTTGCTCCAGATGGATCGTCAATACCTTACGGTTATCTGTCGCGAAGATTTGTAAGTGCAAAATGGTCGTTTCAGAAAAGATCATTATATATTTTATGATGCAGTGAAAACGTATTTATTGTTTCCGTTTTTCAAATGAAACAGCTTTCTAATTGAACAGCTGTTAATCTAAAGAGCTTTTATTGAGAAACCTGTTACCTGTTAACCAGTTACACCAGTTTACCTGTTACCTGTTACCCAACTACCTGTTCCAGTTCACCAAAAACACATTACAATTTAACTCTTCGGATTTTCTTATATTAGCAAAGGTTGTTAGCACTTGATCAAAATTAATTTCTCTAACAAGTTGAGATTCAAGAACTAATGTGCTGAAACTTGAAGTATTCGTAAATTAAGATAGTTTAGAATACTTTATTATTTAAGAAAAACGAAAATGCGTGTTTAAACGTTTGACATAAAAATAGAACTGTCTGCCAAAATCAAAGCCGCCTTGTGTTACCGTGTGTTTATATCATTGAAATAAAAGACTAAGGAAGGAGGGTTACATTCATATAACGTATGCTTGTCGGGATTCAATTAGGCTTCTCAATATGGCCGAATTTGACAATTAATTGACATTTACGATAAAATGAAACACAATGGTTAGCTGTAAATCGTGTAATATAACAAAGTCAAAAGCTATAGAAGAAACGAAAATGACATTTCATAGGTGATAACTATGTTAGTATTTCTTAAATGGTCTTCCTTCACGATACTTAA